>NC_091935.1:36915392-37042892 GCF_041260155.1 Ptychodera flava
TTGCCTAATACTTCTAAGTGTAATTAGATATATATCATATCAATATTTGTTGCAAGTATCATCAAGTTTGGTGCAGGAATTTCAGAGTTATCTCACTAATAACAAAAGTTCATTAAATATGCAAATGAGAAGATAATTGACATGACACTCACAGTATCATCATAATGTTCTTAGATTGTCATCTGTGAAAAGTTTCATGAAATTTTGTGCAGTATTTCTTGATATATGTCTACACTGTCATTACCGTCTCCATAGGGAAACCATTGTATGAAAAAAAACGATATTGCATAACTTCATTAATATGCAAGCCACACTAACCAAAATCTAATCAGTTCTTGCAAGTAGCACATGGTACCTGTGTACCAAATCTGACTTGAATCCGTTCAGGCGTTTTTGAGTTATCGTGTAAACAGACAGACAGACAGACAGACACACACACACACACACACACTAACACACACACACACACACACGGACAGACAGACAGACATCGCTATGAAAATAGCCCACGTGTTTACACACGTGAGCTAAAATGTCAGTACATTTGAGGTAATTTGTTCCCAATATCTCAAACTTTACATGGCGACACCTGATATTCTTCTTGTCTTTGAAGTAGAAGAGGTTAAGGTTTGCTCGAGGAAACCTTTGAGCAAAATTTTAAATCTAAATCCTTTTGGTTTCAGGGCTTGACACGAAAGAGAGCTGTGGGGAGCCTGCCAAATGCTCAAAGGAAACATTTTTTAAATTTGTTGTGAAATAATGAGTCGGTCTCCTGACCAAAATGAGACAATTTCAGGAAATTTGGAAATTTAAACAGATACTTTTAGATATTTCAAGTTCTGTACAAGAGCAAAATATAATCTATCTTTGCTGCACATGGAATACGAGACAAATAAAAGATAAGCAAGGAGCGATTGATTATGTTATAGGGTGACATGAAATTTCGATATAGGACTACGAAAAACAATGTTATGCACTGCAGTCGTTCGACAAAGCACACGCAAGAAAGCCAGTGAAGTGAAAAGGTGCTTTTGTCTGGCGCATGCGTCGTCGCGAACTCTGCGGAAGTGAGGTGAAAGGTCATTTCATCTGTTGTCATGTCGATCTATACTGTGGTTTTTATGTTGGTGATGCAGCTATAACGAAATGCATGTAACTTGCACAATTTCGCAGGTCAGTGAAACACAGCCCAGAGCCGACTTGAAAAAACCATCTCCGGGTGTGAAGCAGTCACTACGGACATCTCAGAGCTCTAGGGTAGGGGCAATTATTTTGACATCGTACCTTGAGAATCAGAAAAAAGAACAAACGATTTGAAAATATGCAAAATTACATTACAAGAGATGCAAGCGAGAAATGTACACTTTCCTGAACAGTAATTCTTTGATATTTTGATATTGTACTTAGCTTATTCGTATGAGTTTTCGTTCATCTGTGCTGATATAGTACACATATGAAATTGACGAGTATCAATGTATTATCAGCAAGATGCTCTTGCCAACTTTAACGGATCTTGAAATTAGAAAAAACAACAATTTGAATTTTTTAAGGATGTCGAGGCATTACGATGCTTAAGCTAACACGTGACAATTCTACCTATTGCCACAGAATGCCTATGGAAACGAATATTGGTCAAGAGGAGTTGGATTCGGACACAGTCAACGACCAGGTGTGTAGCAGTCACTTGAAACCTTGCAAAACACCCGCCTTTCAAAACAGATACGTATGTAAAGAACTGAAATAAATGTTGTACATCTTACGATCATTGCATATTCAATGCCGTTCTTCAAGGATTGTCGAGTCAGACACCGCAGGCAATCTCTAAACTGATCAAGTGAAAAAACGCTGCATTATTCAAAAATAGGGTACTGGTTGAATGGTAAAACTGAATCCAGCAATATTATGCTATATTTATTATGGTTTCGATTTTGGTGTTTCTCATATACTATTGGAATAGTATTTCCATATGTTGACGGATGTTGGTTTTCTTCCTGTATAGATTGGAATGTGCCGGCACACATGCGTGATCAGAGGGAGAAAGACAAGCAAATAGAGTCAGCCCTGAACGGTACATTGTCCAGCATCAGAGAATTTCTTCAAAGTCACGGCACCACAGGAGGGACCCGACAACAAGTTGCCGACCCGATTCCCGGCCTTTATCGTATTCTGGAAGACTCTGTGTTGGTGCCATTCCTTGAGGTGAGTTCATTAAAGGGGCACAGTCGTCGGCACTGCGCTCAAAGGTCACATGGGTCCGATACGCCAAAGAAGCGCGGAACAAATGTATATTGGAGTGGAAGAAAAGTTACAACAAATAATCTTGTGTTATACCCTGTTGTGGCATTAAAATTTTGGGGTTGTTTTGACTTTGTCAGCCAGAAAATAGCACATGCGCAGATGTGACGACAACTTTTCATCCATGATACTAACAATGTACTGACTCTTGCAGGGAGACGATAATTCTCAACAAAGTTTTTAAAAGCTGCAGTTATAATCGTTTGTACAAGATTCGCGCATATTTTTTGTATTTGCAACTGCCGATTGATGTATTCAAGTTTTTTCTGTTGTTCTTTCAGAAATATTTAAAGGGTGTAACATTTCTTGAACTCAATCGACATGCAATGGTAAGTCAATGGAATAAGACATTTATTGCATTTTAATAATTGATAACGGTCATAGCGATCAGCAATGTGGTCTGAAACGTAAGCTTTCTATTTAATCTTGAATTTTCTTTACACTCGCACGTCAAAAGAATTGAATAAGGAAAATAAGGACAGTTTTAGGGAAGTGTAAACGGATACAGAAATCTTGATAAATATGTAGTTTTATTGCATCTACACCGTTATCATATTCCTTGCAGATTAGATTACAAAAGTTTTCTTAGATACGTTGTTAGGAAGAGGAAACCATAATGAACATTTTCAAAGCCGATTGTCGTAGTATAGATGCTTCTGTTTTCATGGTTTTGCATGTATATGGAAGTTTTGCTATCCCTTTTACGGATACATGTATTTTATTGTATCCCTAGACTAATCAAAGCCTCTTACTTACTTTTAGATATACAAATACATCCTCGAGGTCATTAAAGAAATTGGTAAGTCAATCATCTCCAGTTTGTGCTCAAATCTTGAATATATATGCCACATGATTATATCTCTGAATTGTTTGTTGTTGTTATTGCTGGGGCCAACCATACATCCTAGCAGATCTTTAACCTGATTTCGGAGAAAGATATAAATAACTTCTTTCTTTCACTAGATACATATGAGCATTTACAATAAGTCTTACGAGCTCTCCCAGTCTCCCTTTTTCGTTTCTGTCTGTCTGTCTGTCTGTCTGTCTGTCTGTCTGTCTGTCTGTCTGTCTGTCTGTCTGTCTGTGTCTCTCTGTCTGTCTCTCTGCCTTTGTCTCTCTGTCACTGTCTACCTCTGTCTCTGTCTCTCTCTCTTTCTGTCACTCTCAGCTGTGTTTATAAATAACGAAATAATCCCACTTTATACACAGCCGTTCAACCCAAGTTAGTTGGTCTACTCTGTGCCTTACCTCACCAACAGCAGTCTGTCTATGAATACTTGGAAGTCCTGGAAAGCGAGGTACGTGGTCTGGCATTACTTACAGTAATATATAATGTAACAGGCAAAGTAATCTCACGTAGGGAGGCGCAAATTATTGGATGTTTGTATTATTCATAAAATTGTTAACGATTAGTACAACTGTCCGTATTTTCTTTCAAAGTTATATTTTAATGTGTCTTGTAGACGCCAATTACCACACCATGTGACTTTCACGTCTATACCAGTAGAATCAACTTAAGAAAGTACTCTGTTATTTTAAGGTTTACAAACAATTTTAATGACATCCGCAAAGTAGACGTACTCATTGATTTGTCTAGTTAGTTTCTCCCTTTAGTAGACTAATTTGTACAGCCTGCTTGTAACTCTTTTCGATGTTTTTTATTATCTCGTGCTCACGACATAATTTTATTTGCTATACAAAATGTCCCTTACGGGCTTTCATAGTTATCTTATCCTTTTTTTGTGAATGATTATCTTGCTTATTCTATCCTTGGTGTTTTTTAGTTTTGATTTGTTAGTCCCCACGGACACCGTCCGGGGGGACTTATAGGTTTGGTCATGTCCGTGCGTGCGTGCGTGCGTGCGTGCGTGCGTGCGTCCGTCCGTTCACGCAGATATCTCTGAGATGCCTGGAGCGATTTCATTCAAACTTGGTACAAGGATTACTTCATATGTCATACAGATGCACGTCAATTTGTTTTCTGATACGATCCAATATGGCCGCCAGGCGGCCATTTTATTACGATTTTTTCATGTACAGAGCCATAACTTAGGCATGTTCCAACCGATTTTATTCAAAGTTGGTACAAGGACATTGACCAATGTCATACAGATGCACGTCAATTTGTTTTGTGATACGATCCAATATGGCCGCCAGGCGGCCATTTTATTACGATTTTTTCATGTACAGAGCCATTACTCAGGCATGTTTCGACCGATTTTATTCAGAGTTGGTACAAGGACATTGACCAATGTCATAGATATGCACATCAATTTGTTTTGTGATACAATCCAATATGGCCGCCAGGCGGCCATTTTATTACGATTTTTTCATGTACAGAGCCATTACTCAGGCATGTTTCGACCGATTTTATTCAGAGTTGGTACAAGGACATTGACCAATGTCATAGATATGCACATCAATTTGTTTTGTGATACGATCCAAAATGGCCGCCAGGCGGCCATTTTATTATGATTTTTTCATGTACAGAGCCATTACTCAGGCATGTTTCGACCGATTTTATTCAGAGTTGGTACAAGGACATTGACCAATGTCATAGATATGCACGTCAATTTGTTTTGTGATATGATCCAATATGGCTGCCAGGCGGCCATTTTATTACGTTTGTTTCATGTACAGAGCCATAACTCAGGCACGTTTCAACAGATTTTATTCAAAGTTGGTACAAGCTTATTGACAAATGTCATAGCTGTGCATGGCAATTTGTTTTGTGATACGATCCAAATGGCCGCCAGGCGGCCATTTTATTACGATTTTTCATGTACAGAGCCATAACTCAGGCACATCTCAACCGATTTTTTTCAAAGTTGGTACAAGGACATTGATCTATGTCATACATATGTACGTCAATCTGTTTTTTGATACGATCCAATATGGCCGCCAGGCGGCCATTTTATTACGATTTTTTCATGTACAGAGCCATTTCTCAGGCATATCCGCATGTTTCGACCAATTTTATTCAAAGTTGGTACAAGGACATCGACCAATGTCATAGCTATGCACATCAATTTGTTTTGTGATGCGATCCAATATGGCCACTGTGCGACCATTTTGTTACGATTTTTTTCATGTCCTGAACCATAACTCAGACATGTATCAAGCGAATTCATTCAAAAGTATTTTTATCACAGACCTAATGAAGAGGACTCTATCCTCTCTGAGGACCTGTAATCAAAATACCCATTAACAAGTGGGGACTGTGTCATCAACGATGACTTGTTCTTTGTACTTCGGTTTTGTCTTTTTGTATAATAGTTGATTTTTACGGTGCCTGTAAATGGGCGTTTACCGAAATGAATAAATAAATAATAAATAAATAAATAAATATTCAAAAAGGGAGTAGATTTGCTTCCCTATTTCCATTCAAATTATTAAGATTATTACTGAAAGGTACATCGTTGACAGTGAAACGGTGCAGTAGACTTTCCTGATGACAAAGTCAATAGAGAAATAAGTACATTTCCATACAATACAGGCAAAGAAGCTACTTGAACGAACCGGCAAGGGAACCGTTGCAGTCACTCAGAGTTACCCGCCAGTAATGACCCAATCAAGGGGCCAAACTGCAGGTACGATCAGTGTGAATGATCTTCTCGGAGCTATCGAGCAAGTGGCAGGAACCATGTCACCGTACATGTACCAGTCTTCGGATGAGCGGACAACTGGAGAAGTTCTTGCAAAGTAAGATCGTAATACTACCCTTTTCAGTAATAGAGCGCGAAGCCACTGCAGTGAACTGCAATAAAACTGCTCACACTAATTAGTTTCAGCTGTAGCCAGCTGGCAAAGTCGACAACATTGTATGTCCCATGCAGACAGTTTGTCTGGGGAAGTTGAAATAAAAAAGATTTGTACATGGACCAGTGCATGGTAATGCTACATTGTATCTTAATCTTGAACACAGGGTGCCAATCGTAATCTCATTTACAACTCGAGCCTCAGACAGAGCTAGTTTTGCCTTTGTACAAACAGACTTTTTGGTCTTTATCAAGTAGCCTTGTTCAACACCAAAGTGGCCACGGCTACAGCTGAAACTAATTAGTGTAAGCAGTTTTATTGCAGTTCACTGCAGTGGCTTCGCGCTCTATTACTGCAAATGGTATTAAAACGCTTTAAATTTGACAATGGTTAGGTATTACACAAACGATAGTTATCTGAAATATATTAAATTCTTCTTAACCCGACCAAGAACTAACCAACTTTCCTGCTTCAAACCGACTTGAGGAAAATAGAAAAAGCCCTACCTTTCATCAGTTTCTCTGAACTGACTTTTACTATTCCCTGTGAACTTCAGGTAGTATTGTAAAACGCTGGGAACGTTCACAAACTCACGTGTACGTGCACATACATATAGATACATACATACATACATACATACATACATACATACATACATACATGCATGCATGCATGCATGCATGCATGCATGCATGCATGCATGCATACATACATACATACATACATACATACATACATACATACATACATACATACATACATACATACATACATACATACATACATGCATGTATGCATGCATGCATGCATGCATGTATGTATGTATGTATGTATGTATGTATGTATGTATGTATGTATGTATGTATGTATGTATGTATGTATGTATGTATATATGTATGTATGTATGTATGTATGTATGTACTGAAGTATGTATGTATGTACAAAAGTACAAAGGTACAAATGTGTGTATTTGCATTCTGGCCTAACAATTTTCTGTAAATGATGAATGTATGGACTAAATGTTGCAACTGTTTATTATGATCGGTTCCGATTTGTTTCATCTAAGTGATTTAAGTTTGTCCTTGTTTAATACCGGCGTCTTCAAATAATTCCTTGCGTTTTCTCACCATTAGGGCGTTTCTGGCTGTGTTTGATATGGTGTCACGTGCGGTCAGTGCCCGTTGTGATAAACGTGTAGCCAAGACGAAGGTCAAAGTCGGCCACACGTCTGAAGTTGCTTGTGGACGTACACCTAGACAGGTAAGGAAGGGGCGTTTTTTTTAAAAATAATACTTCTGTTTTCCCCTTTCAAATTGATGCAAGAGGAAACTGACAAAAGGAAACTAGAGTTTTAAGTGTTTGATTGCTTTTTGCAGCGAATTTGAAAGTGTAATGCAAATAACATATTCCTTTCCTTTTTAAAAGGAGTCTTTGGAAGCTAGATACAAGAGAGAGCTGCGAGATGTACAGTTTAAAAGTTGTGAAATACCGATGACTGGACCTCACTCGCATCGATTTGCAACTTATAACCATCATGGTAGGCTGGACTCACGTCTAGTAAGTGGATAGAAAGATGTTCTGTCGATATCACATGCAAACTTTCGTCAGCAGTCGTGCGTGCCCTGAAAACGAAAAGTATTTTTTTTATTGCGATGCTCATTTAAATAGAAAACAAAGGAAAAAGTAAAGAAAATCCGCATTTCTGTGCTTTTTCCGCCCTAGCTCCTCTCCCTCAAAAATACCATAGAGTGGTCCCAATTACAATGTTTGTCACCTTTGGTTTCAATAAAGAACGGTCCAGAGTTTCACCAATGAATATGCATACATTTTATGATGCGATCCACTACCATATTAGGAATATTCTATGAATGAAACATAGGCTAATATAAATACTCATCTATCCTATGAAGTGGCTCGAATACCTAACAGTATAAGAGATACTTTTCTGACGACAATTTCATTTTACTTTATGCATGTTTTAAAATATTGCATCATTCTAAAACTTGTGGAACGCTGTTTTATTTTCAGATGTTTAGACTGGCGCAAGAATATGCATCGTTATCTTCATCACTGCCATTACATCTATCTTCAGCAATATTTGTCAGAACGGTTAGTATAAAGTTGACGTTATCAGTCTTATGAAAATGGTGATTTGGTCAGTTGAAATATTATGCAAACATTATCGTTGACCCAAGTGGTAATGACAATATGTCCCTTCCTTTTGAATACTTGCAGGATGACAGCAAAATGAACCTGATGCAAGCATTAATCGTAGGGTAAGTAACAGGTGAATGACTGATCAGTTATCAGCAGCTCTGTAATGTGGACGCTCTTGTCATTCGTATGTACTTTTCATCGCCAGCTAACGTGAATACAACTTAATATGTAGGCCTACCATCGGAAACTTGACTTTGAGCATATCGTGTAAAGTGTTCATCTCTGCAGACCCCCACCTTCCCCGCACAATAACCGTCAACGTCGTTCATTTAACTTTTCAAAATACAACTGACTGTATGTTCCATGCGTAATTGTCAAATCTTTAAAAACATTGAATTTCTGTATAAAACTGACGATTTTGGCCAGCGTAATTGTGGTCTTGTAAGCTTACTATGCATAACCCAATGTACAAGCGATTTCGGTGGCAGGATTGGGAATAATGAGTCATTTCATCGTTCACTTTCACTTTTTATAATCCTTTGCTGCTATCTATCTTTCTTTATTCGTTTTCAGACCTGAAGACACTCCCTACTCCGGTGGATGTTATCTTTTTGATATATTCTTTCCCCACAATTACCCCAGCGTTCCACCTCAAGTTCATCTACAGACCACCGGTGGCGGCGCTGTTAGATTCAACCCGAACCTTTACAAGTACGTACTGCTGTTTCATTTTCCTCCAGTAATGCGTATTTACATCTTAATTATTCTATATATCTGCAAGCTTCAACAGACCTGCAAATTAGACAGCCCGAGATGCAAACAGAAAAGCATTATCTTTTTCGTATAACATGTATGCAGAACTTTGTAAAACTAAATCCAAAACCACTATCACATGAAAGCCATCAGCATTGTTTAGCTCTGCAGTACGGTAGCACCACCAAGGAAGCATGAAATCCAGATTTTTTTTTAAATATGACAGTTGGACCTTACACTCGACAACAAATGGGATATCAGGATAGATGCAAGCACTTTGTCATGAAGATTTTTCTTTAATGTATGCTTAAACGATAAATATGTGACGTATTCACGATTTCTTTCCTCACAGCTGTGGCAAGGTGTGCCTGTCGTTGTTGGGTACGTGGTCCGGACAAGGCGGTGAAACTTGGACAGAACTGTCGACAGTTCTTCAACTGTTGGTCTCCATACAGTCTCTGATTCTAGTTTCCGAACCGTACTTCAACGAGCCGGGTTACGAATCCCAGATGCGTACAGACTACGGACGACGAAACAGCCAAACGTACAACCAAGGTAAGAAATATTGTCAAAAGAGAAAGGTCACGTGGTCAGAATCACGCGACATGATGATTATAACGGTTCATTGCAAAATTTGTCGCTGAGTGTGAAAGTTGCCAAAACCCGCAAGTCCTTGTACAGTCATGTTTTTTTAGTGTTTGGGCAACAACGTAACCTTAGTGGCAAAGTCTAAACCTATCTTTACGCCATAAACAGATCCTCTTATTAAAGCCCTAATATATGAAACTTTTAGTTTTTCCGATATTTCTGTTTTTTTCTCTTTTTTTTCTGCAAACATATTGAAATACTAAGTATTCTACTTGACGACACAGACTGTACTTGTGTGATATTTCCAGACCTGGATAATTCGTATCCGGGGCTGGACCAACACCACGTTTTCAACTATTAGATTGCATGTATAAATGTTGATACACGAAACAAACTTGTCAAAGCATCTAAAACTACTGGGTCTTTAAGTACAAAAGCCTACACAAGTACATTTTATAAGATTGATCAAGCTTGCAATTCAACAGTAAACCTCTGAGATGTATTACATTTAATCGGAAAAAACCGCACAGAAATGTTAATATTATTGTAGTTATTTTATGAGAAAAAGAAAATTTCTTAAGTCAGGAGTCAAGTAATTTTCGGAAATTAATTAATTAGTAAACGAATTTAATTTATCGCTATTAATTTACTTTCATTTTACTTTGTTCAATAGGGGTCAGAGTTAACAATATAAAATATGCAATATTGGCTCAACTTCGGAATCCATCACCTGCCTTTGAGGGCGTCATCAAGACTCATTTCCGTCTCAAGAGGGACAAGATTCTGCAAGAGGCTGAAGCGTGGTTACAAAGTACGCCAAGCGACAGACAATTAAGAGAACAAATCGATAACCTTCGAGTGGAGTTTAGAAAACTACCTGTCTGTTGCTAAAATAGTTAATTTTAGATGGGGGGGGGGGTGAGTCTACATTTACAGATTAGTAAATATTGCTGCATTGCTCGAATTTCATTTCACTTAGTACATTGCTGACGCTTCTATTACAACATGCATTCTTTTGTTGTCGTGGAGGAGAGATATTTTTAAAGCATCCTGCTTTTGTGAAGTCAGCTTTCCTTGAGAAACACCTTCCTCTTATTAACTTGTTTTCACGTCTGTAGGTTAGGTGATTGGTATAGAACTATTAACTGTAATGCGCAATGTAATAATATAAAGCGAAAGATTTTACTGATGTAAGGCCGTTTACAGTTTTGTATAAATCTTCACTTATTTTTCTTAATAAATTGTTATATTTTTAAATGGAAGAGTTGTTTCATTTTCTTTTGCTGTTGCTGATTGAGTCAATGGTATTGAAGGCAAATATTGACGTTACAGACGCTGGGACGTCCGTCGCTAGAGGGCGCTTCTGGCTTCCGAATCGTCCTCCAGCATTTGTAGCTCACGTGTTCACACTCGTGAGCTTATGTCGCAGCGATGTCTGTGTGTCTCGGTATCTCAAAAACGGCTCATTAGATCAGAATCAAATCTGGTACAGATTCAGTGTGCAAATGGCACGAACTGATTAGTTTTTGGTGGGTGTGGCTTGCTCACTTTTTGCTTATTTGCATAATTAATGATTTTAGAAAAAAAACGGATATACATTGAGAACGACTGCACACAATTTGATGAGATTTGCTACAAATGTTGATCCATAGACTCTCTCTCTCTCTCTCTCTTTTTCTCGAGAGTCTATGGTTGATCACACCAAGATATATCAGCTGTGAAAGATATTAAGGGGTGACATGAAAGATAATTGGTACTTTTGATATTTAATGAACTGTCCTTATGAGGGATATATATGGATTGACTCGATCATAATTGACGAAACTTAGTATGTATATTGAAGATACTATGATTTAACATCATTGAAAGTCATTAAGCATTTTTACTTCATCCAACTCCTAATTTGCATATTTAATAAACTTTCATAATTAGATATATATATCTGAATTGACTTGACCAAAGTTGATGAAACTTGCTATGTACATTGAAGATACTATGATATAACATTACTGAAAATCATTAAGGAATTTTACTTCCAATTCATTATTTGCATATTTAATGAAATTTCCTAATTAGGGATATTTATCTCTATTGACTAGACCAAAGTTGACGAAACTTGCTTTGTACATTAAAAATACTATGATACGACATTATTGAAAGTCATTTAACATGCTTACTTCAGCCAATTCCTAATTTGCATATTTAATGAACTTTCCTAATTGGGGATATATACTTGGATTTATTTGATAAAAGTTGGCAAACCATGCTATGTACATTGGTGATTAAACCAGGTTATACCAATATCGAAAGTCATTTCGCATTTTCATGTCAGCTTATTTATAATTTGCATATCTAATGAGCCTTCAGTTTGGCATATATAGTTTGAAGGACTTGACCGAAGGCAATTATAATTGATATATGAAGTGGTGATACAATGACAGCAGTCAAATTAATTTTTTTATTTCAGCTATTTACATATTTGAATATTTAATGACCTTTAGAATTAATCTGTGGTGAATATTGATCATTACGTAGGTCATAACACTTTCAATGAAGTTGCAAACATGTGGCAAAGGTTCAAATTTACACACGACTGCAATGTATAATTAAAGCTGCAAGCAGCGTTGGCGGGGCCCAAGCGGTTGCAAAGGTTTAAAGTTCTTATGCTGATGATACTGTGTCAAAAATTTAAGCTTGAAAAAGTATTTTGGTTGTTGGAGGGAAGATTTTTTAACATTATCTCACGGCTAATGTAGGTTTCACTGGTAATTGTATGTTTTACACAAAATCCAATATGGCTGCCAAACTATATGACCGATCCGAATGCCTTTTATAAACTTGAAAGTGCTCACAGTAAGAATGATATGGGTAAAAGGTCAGTGCAATTGGTGTGTTAGTTCGGGAGAAGAAGATTCTTAAAGCTTAAATTGCAATTCTCACAAAATCCAACATGGCGGCCAAACCACGTGACTGGTCAAAATGCCTTTCGCAAATTTGAAAGAACTACAATCAGGGATAATAAGTGTGAAATATCAGTTCAATTGGTGCATTGGTTCTGGGGAAGAAAATTTTTAAACGTTACATTGTGATTTTCACAATATCCAATATGGCGGCCAAACCATGTGACCGATCCAAATTGCTTTCGCAAACTTGAAAGATATCACACTATAGATGATACGTGTAAAATTTTAGTTAGATCGGTGCGTTAGTTCAGGAGAAGAAGATTTTTAAATATTAAATTGGTATTTTTTGAAAATCCAATATGGCGGCCAAGATCATGTGAGCGCACATGATTTTATTTGCAAATTTGCAAGACCTTTGGTGACGCTCACTGCACAAAAAAATCAAATCTAATAGACTCTAAATTTTCTATAGAAGCAATTTTTTTAGGTTTTTAGAAAATCCAAAATGGCCGACAGTTCACGTGACCAATCAAAATTGTAAGGGTAATGTGCACTAGTACATAAGTACCTATTAGCCCTGCAAAATTGAGAACTTTACGCTAAGCGGTTTCTGAGATCACGAGTGACAAAAAAGTGACGGACGAAGAAGAGGAAGAAGAATATTGAACTGCAGTAAAGCCAATAGGGGCCCAAGCCGTAAGCATTTTCAGTTCACATCAGGTTTTTGATACTGTTATTTGAGTGGGGGCCCTCGCGGTGTCTCGCCCGCCAAAGAACTGTGACACTTGTAATCACATTTTGGGGTAGGTTTAATACCAAGTTATTATTTACGTCACTCAAGTTCATCCATCAGCCTTGTAAACAAGTAATAACATGTATAGATACATATGTTTTACCGGGCACATGATTATGGTATCACATCAGTTTGAAATTAAAACCATGAAAATAATCCAAGGGTGATAGAATTGCCGCAGGTAGCTAGATAAATCTTCTGACTTAATGCAAGGGTGATAGAATTGCCATAGGTAGCTAGGATATATCTTCTGACCTTTTTCCAACTTTGAGATGGATATCTGACAAGAAAAAAAAAATAATTAAAGCTGCAAGCAGCGTTGGCGGGGCCCAAGCGGTAAACATGGTTGAAAGTTCTTGCACTAATGATATTATGTGCAAAATTCGAGCTTGGAAAAGTAAGATTTTGAACATCATCTCATAGTTACTGTACATTTCACCTGGAATTGCATGTTTTACGGAAAATCCAATATGGCGGCCAAACCACGTGACCGATCGAAACGCCTTTCGCAAACTTGAAAGAGATTACACTTGAGATATTGTCAAATTTCACTCGAATCCGTGTGTTGGTTCTGGAAAAGAAGATCTTTAAAGATTAAATCACAATTTTCTCAAAATTCAAAATGGCGGACAAACCACGTGACCGATCGAAACGCCTTTCGCAAACTTGAAAGAGATCACTTTAAGGATGACATGAGCAAAATTTCAGCTCAATGTGTGTGTTGGTTCTGGAGAAGAAGATTTTTAACGATTAAAATGGTATTTTTCGAAAATCCAATATGGCGGCCAAGGTCACGTGACCGCATGCAATTTTATTTGCCAATTCTTAAGACCTTAGGTCATGCTTGCTATATAAAAAATTTCCAACTGACTAGACCCCTAGGTCAGCAGGAAATGCCATTTCGGAAAATCCAATATGGCCACCTGGTCACATGACCAATCAAAATTTTAAGGATAATATGCACGAGTACCCTTAAGTAGCTATTATCACTGCAAGTTTTAGAAGTTTATGTCATGCGGTTTCTGAGATCAAGAGTGACAAAAAAGTGACAGTAGAAGAAGAAGATGAGGAAGAAGAAGAAGAATATTGAACTCCAGTAAAACCAATAGGGGCCCACGCCGGTAGGCTTGGGCCCCTAATAATGCCATCGAGCCTGATTAATGTTGTGCCCAGAAGAGAACGAAAGTTGTAATTGTTTTTTTTCAGGAAATTTTCTCTGTAAAATTTGTCATCACCACAAAGTTTGTTTTATCACTCTTATGACTTATGACTCAACGTCTTCAATAGAATTGTTATTCTTTTCTTGCAAAAAAACGATAGCTCTTTGCATCTTTAAAGGGAAACTTAAAATAGCTCTAAAATTAAACAAATATTCAAAAATCTGATACTTAATACTCTAAGATAGCATGATGGTCGCTCAGTACTTAAACTAACCACCAACGCACAATTATCGTAAAAAGTTACGATTATAATTTGTACAAACTCTGTACCTCAGATTTAGTCCTGACATGGCTCGCAGATCATACCATCTATCATACCTTACCATAACATACCATCTATCATTCTTGGTCTGTTTTACCTGTAATCTTACCGTCCATATCAGAATTGCCAAAACGACTCGCACTACGAATAAATCAAACCTGTAGACGAGCTCTCTTTTTCTATGATTTTAGTAATCGTACAGGGCATTGTTATTTTGTTAGGGGCTGTCGCTAACAAAGGCTGACTCATGACCTAGTAAATGCATCATTCAGGGAGGGTGCATAAGAGCTCATTTCGTTTTGTATGCGCCAGATTCGATTATTATTTTCATATAATAGTCTAATCAAAGGCCATATGACAATACTGGGAGAAAAACAGAACACAAGGATCGGGAGAGACTGCCCTTTCTTTGGTTCAAGATTGATACAAAGTACATCTGAGCTGCAAGAACCCTATTATAATTGTTCAGTCATCGAGAAAGTATAAAGAGATAAAATGGTAAAGACCTACTGAAAAGACAAATGTGAAGTGAAAATTGCCACACTTTTACGCCGTTGAAATGTGTCAAATATTTTTGTATACAGTACACGCGATCTGCAGTAGCATGTCGTGTGTACGTGTGAGTGGCGGCAACGCCCTGACGTCATTGATTTTTTCCATCGTTTTGAGGGGGAGAGGGAGGAGGTCTGTAGTACTTTAGTCGTGCGTCAGCGTTTATTATCCTCTACCCTTGAGTGCAACACTATCCATACGGCCGTGCCATACGTTTGAAGCCTGTCTACACTATTGGGAAAATAAGGCGAATTACTTTTTGCGAAACTGCTCGTCACAGGATACTTCTAGCTCCAAGGCAACGTAAAGCGACCCATATCAGCTATAGAAATAGCAACAAATGAGCTCTAAATAATGAAAAATTCATAAAACCATTTGATTCTAAGAAATCTGATCTAGCTATATCAATACATGCACTCAGCATTCGTTATGTTGTCTTTACTTTACCGCGTGTCATTGACATACACTGTCCAATGGTAGGTTGGCACCGGGATGGTTGCTATAGTGAAAGAAAATTGTAGCGTTAAGCAGTCCCAATAAAACAGAAATAATATCCAGAGGTAAGTAGCCTGCAGAGAACAGGATATTGGTGACTTTTTTCATCATTGCAGCAGTAGCTTTCATTACAGCCTAACGTTTCAGTAAGGACTGTTAGTTTGGCATGTTATGTTTGATTATTTCAGGACATCACCCTTTTTTCCCTTGAAAGCCAGGCACTGATAAAATGAAGATACACTGGCTTTTATTCGTATGCCTTCACATTTACATTGTCCTGGCTGTGCACACCTCCCTCACGGATGCAGATGAAATGCAGAGCTTCAAGGTAATGGGAAGTAGAGGTAGGAAAATCTGGAAGCAGACGAACAAACATCCAAACTGCTCTCTTTATCCGTACGTTCTCTAACGACGGAAGACAAGAGCGCGTAAACAACTATTGAGATATTCCATTCTTTCTTCACCAGGTCGACCAAAACGTTCTCGCGCAAGACGAGAGGTTGCATGGATTTGGCAATAATTATATCGCAGAGTGGCATGGCAAATCGGGTAAGTGCTTCCAAATTAACACAAACTGTAGTGAATACTATTTATATGAGGAACCATGGCGATGAAATATATCCAATCCTTTATAGCGTTCCCTCAGTGAAATTGTCATTTAAAAGTGAGCTCATGTTGCACAACTGATCTATGTCTGACATTTTCTAGATCGATGAAGACATTTACCGTACACTAATTGAAACTGTTATTCATAAATAGCCTACAGACTGAAAGCCAACACCAATCAAACATTCGTCTAGTCCGACGTTGCCTACATCACATATCAGCGTCGTTAATATATATATATGTGACAGTCACCAGTAGAAATCAATGTTATGTCACTTTTATCAAAATAGAGTTTTTAACACAAATGGAAAGAACACTAACCAAATATTGTTTGTGCAAAGTTTCACAGTTTTATTTCATTAACTTCCATGTAAAATTTGCCTTTGAAAAGCCATACAGAAGCACTTACATTCACATCACTCCACTGTACAGTACCGGTACATCTTCAGCCACACATTCTGCACTGAGAGACATGTAAATTGATTGGCAATAGCAAAGTTGCATTTACAGTTATAGAATTACTATCACACGAAGAATGTTTTACTTGTACTGACATGAAAAATTAAGATTCATGGATTTCTGTTTAAAATTGGTTTCCATGGTAACGATTTTCAGATGGGAATAAGAAAAGAGTTGATGTACGAGTATTAAGCATGTGTGGAATTTACCCCTTCTCATAGGATTACATTTAGAATTGCTGGTTTACATGAACTTGAACTATTGTCGTTTTCATGAAAATTTGCAGAAAAGGTCAGTCAAAAGAAATAAATAATAGTGATAAAATAAAATTGCATGGTCATCACACTTAAGCTTGAGATAAACAGCATTAAATGATTTTGTCCATAGAAAAAGTGTGGGTGAACAAATGATCACTCAGCATTTTTTCTCATAAATGTTGAAATTCATGGTCTTGTATCTCACAACGAGTGCGATGACCCTCATATATTATTACCCATTTTGATAATACTTTCAAAGAAGAATTCGAAACACAAAAATTTAGAGAATGACAACACTTTCAATTTTACCGGTCGTATATTCTTCAGAGACTTCTTTGGGATTTCACAATGGAAAGTAATTTTCCACAACAGTACATATGGCATTGCAGCAAAAACAGCCTTGAAAATTAAATGACTATGTACCACTGTCATGGGTTCAGGTTAAAAACATACAATTCTTTATTATTACTAGTGGACAAACTTTTCAACTGAGCTTCATGACAATTTTAAATTTCCATGGAAACCAATTTTCTGCAACATCATCCGTAAAGCAAATACAGACATGGGTTCAGGTCAAAATGCCCAATGCTTCATATCATTATCACAAGTCCACATGTGAAAAGACAGTCACTGTATACATCCCATATCAGTAGACAAACGAACAACTTATCTCTTATAATTTTACATTTCCATGGAAACAATTGTTCATTTCCATGGAAACTATTTTACTGCAACAGTATCCGTAAGGCGATTACAGACATGGGTTCAGGTCAAAATGTCCAATGGTTTCATATCATTATCACAAGTCCACATGTGAAGAAAGACAGTCACTGTATACATCCCATGCTAGTGGATAAACTTTTCAATTGAGCTCTATAATAATTTACATTTCCATGGAAACTATTTTTTCTGCAATCTATGGAGTGAACACAGACATGGGTTCAGGTCAAAATGTCCAATGGTTTCATATCATTATCACAAGTCCACATGTGAAGAAAGACAGTCACTGTATACATCCCATGCTAGTAGATAAACTTTTCAATTGAGCTCTATAATAATTTTACATTTCCATGGAAACTATTTTTTCTG
The DNA here is from genome assembly GCF_041260155.1 of Ptychodera flava. Lineage (NCBI taxonomy): Eukaryota > Metazoa > Hemichordata > Enteropneusta > Ptychoderidae > Ptychodera > Ptychodera flava. Next base: position 36,933,581 of record NC_091935.1, read on the forward strand.
CAATCTATGGAGTGAACACAGACATGGGTTCAGGTCAAAATGTCCAATGGTTTCATATAATTATCACAAGTCCACTTGAGAAGAAAGACAGTAGACAGTCACTTTATATATTCCATAAAAGTGAGCAAAGTCACTGTCACTATGCACATATTATACTGGTCTGTCTGGTAGAAATGGCAGTCTTCTTTCTTCGGGTATCCATCTGTTGTACATGGTGATCACATGTTGTCTCTTTGCTGTGGAGATAATATGGAGTTGACGGTATGCTACAGGTACAACATCTGCACTGGGGTCAATTACCTGGGAGAAAATACAAATGAAATATTATAAACAAAGTTGCCTGTTAATTTCATTTTCATAATATAAGAGGAAAATAATCAACACACAGACATGTACACTAAACATGTTTAAAGTAAGGGTTTTTTAACAACTCCACAGATTCAATGGTATAATATCAGAAAAAACCTGACACAATTTACCAAATACACGAGCAAAGACACGATCAAATATGTCAGATTATCTAGCCATGCAGAGCATATCGTCTCATTAACAGTGAATAAATAGCTTTGTACAAACTGAATAACATAAAAATACCGTCAATGAGACGGATACACTCACATTTTTTTGCAGAATGGGTTTTATTACTATTATATATCAGAAAAAAAAATTAGATACAAAATCCAGATACTTCTACGTGACAAATTTGATCAGTACTTCAAAAGATATACCTGTATTAAAGCATTTCTAAGTTATGCTAAATTTTGCTTGTTGTCAACTGACCTGTACCAGCTTATGGATGCATATTTCAGAAGTTTAAGAGTAGTGCAGTATACTTACTATTTGAGGACTCTGCTGCCAATCTCCATCCCAGCACAGTGTTCTGACTTCGCATCTCACACTATTTGGTTGTCTGCAAGCTCTGATGTCATGCAACTGCTGGATACCAGGTAAGTCAGAATACTTTGATGTTATAACATCTCTCCATTCACTAATGTCATCTGCCCCTGACAGGATATTTGCATTGCCATACATTCCAGCTATGTCTAGAAGTTCCGGCATGGTAAATACATCACTCACACGGTAAGTATGGGCAATACCGGCAAAAACCCAGTCTGGAATAAACTTTGTGTGACCCGGTAGCATGAAGGAGGCTCTACAGGAGTTAAACCTTGATGTCATCTCTTGTAACCATCCACTGAGATATTTGTTTTTGTTGATAGCTGCATTATCCATGAAAACTTGGACATCTCCTACCCAGTCTGGTACTTTAGTATTGACATGCCTGGTAAGTAGTGACAGAGTGTGGTCTGCACATTTTGGTCCAAGTCTCTCATCAAACAGGAAAATATGGGCCTGTCCAGTACAGTGATCAACGATACAACAAATGTCAACATTCAGTTTCATTTTGTAGTAGGTACTTGCAGGTTGGGCTGATCTACCCCAGTATGGTATCTGTTTAGTCATTTGATAATCGAGGGACAACACAGCAACAAAACTGTCTTTAAGATCATCAAGTTCGGCCCTCTCATCAGCTGACAAATTGTCTTTATCTTCAAGCTGCCTTATTCTTTCACCTTGAGTGTAGCATTGTTTACAGTGTCTTTGTAGTATCTGTATCCTTGCTGAGCCTGTTCTTTGTGTTTCTGTAATTCTTCTTCCACTGATTTCTTGTTATTTTCAAGTTTAGTCATTTCTTCTTCATCGGCATTTCCAGACTGAGTTTTTCTTCTCATGATGGCTGTAGTTGAGGAGATCCTTTGAAGCAATTCCTTGCAAGTATCACAGTAATCAGTTTGATGTGGCATAATCCCATGTTTTGGTCTGTGTCCATCTAGCCATCTTTTTGCAGAAGAGTTTCTACATGTTGACTTGCCTTGTTCATTTTGTGTACGGTTAAACTCACCAACAACTGATGATTTCATTTTAATGTCAAAATTACTTTCATCAGGCTTTGGAGTATTAATCCTACTAAATTTGGGTGTGAAAAAGTACTGAACCAATGATGAATTAGATCTGCCATTGTGTTGACTGTTCATGTCAACAAAGCTTAGAAACTGTTCTTGTAGATCTGTCTTTGCGTGATTACTTGGTTTTCCAACCAGTCCATGTTGTGGTTTCTCTGCAATGACTTCCACTCTTTCATTTTCACCGACAGTGGACCACCACTGATGAAAGGTTTCTTGGACTGCACGTGGCATTATGACATTGTTTTCAAGTCTCTGATTGACAACTTCTTGCTTGGTGATTATTTTTGTGGGTTCCTGTTGTAGATTTCTTTTAACTTCTCGTAACTTTGCTAATCTTTCAGAACCTACTCCTAAAACTTGAACTACGCATGGTTGACAAAACTGATAATTCCCAAGTACATCAAACACATTTTCGAGGAGCCACTCATTTTCTTTGCTGATGTTTCGATGATGCTTTTGTCTCTTTTTGGGATGTGGGTAACATGCTTGGCATTTAAGGAGTTGATCAGCAGGATGTATAATGGATGTGAAACTCTCCTTAGCACTGTTGAGAATGGGGGAACACTTGCTACATGGATATCTTGGAGCCTTTTCATTTCTGTCAAGTTCTTGTAAATGTCTGGAAAGCTGTGGTTTTAACATGTATGCCCCTCTTGCAAATCCTTCCAAATAATTTTCTAACTGATTCTCACTTCTGATTTCTCTTGCAGATGGAGAAAAGTCTGAGTCTTGTGAACTCTTGTAGCTGGAGCACTGGGATTCCTCTTGTGACATACTGAGATATAAGAACAAAATAAAATCAATTTTTTCAGCTGTCTTGGAAATATCAAACTGACAAATAAAGTATGCAATGATTAGCTGCCTAGGTTGATCAGTTCCTTAGCTAGTGTTGGTTCAGTTAGTTGACATCTCTTGAAATAAACATTATGTACAGTGAGAGCTTCAATCACTAGATGATACCCTGTTACAGACATGCTAATCTGGAATTGTGTCCAATTTGACTCTGTGTGATATAAGTATTGTCCGGGTGTATAAATCTGTTTACCAAATGTCTGGCATCATTCAATACCACACAATCTCCTGAATGAAATTACACTGCTGAAGTGTAAACATCAAGTAAAAGGTTCTGTGCTTGCACCTGTCATTGTGTTTGGAACCATGATCCAAAGATGCATTGGATTAACACACACAGTACAAATAATATTTATGGCCCTGATATGCATTTTGGAGCCCAAGGTGTATGGCAGGCCATTCCGGGTTCGTGTTAACTCACAGTTATGATAATACTAAATACTACAGATATGTGGAGGAGATACACAGCATAACACCAGATACCAAGTGCAAAGGTCTTTTCTTTTGGCAGCATAACCTTTTCAGTGTGGCTCATATTGGAAATATTTGCTAAAAATGGTCTGCTATGTCAAAAATAACTTGAAATATATTTTCTACATCATATTTTATTACCATCTGACAGGAAATTCTGGTATATAATCAACAATGCAGACCTTTGTGACATGATATTTATATACAACAATGACACTTACTTTAAATGTGGACAGCAAGTACTTTAGGCAGCTATGGAAAACTATGTTGGCATCAGAACAATTAATTTCAATTTATACACATGGCACTTGAACCTGAAAGAATGAAAAGAAAATTGATTAGTAAATAACAATAAGTTTTTAGGATTTAAGAACAGTCAAAGGTTTTGCAATCAAATCTTAATGAGAATTTTTCTACGCAAAATAGGTAGGTGTAGCCTGCTAGCATGCTACAACTGTCAAGATTGAACTAAAGTGACAAAGTAATTGTACAGTAATTCAGCTAGCTATCAAATTACTGTTGTAAGTCCAAGCTGGGCATAAATGTTCTAGAATTCAGTCAATCAATTCATAAAGTAGAAATCTTGAACAAGGTTTTCTGACAGTAAAAAAAGGAACATGACCAAAATCTACTAAATATCTGCTTCATCCACAGAAAATCTGAACACATGCTCTACCACAACAGAACTTACCTGCATGCCAGTTATCAAAACAAACAGTGACATAATTGATTTTACATTTTTAGTGTTTCAAAATATTTCTATTATTTTAGTTCACTTTCTGATCAAGTCGCTTTTTATGAATTACTGCAAACAACATACAAATAAACCCAGGCCATCTTATTGAACTGAGTGCCAAGGCAATAAAACAGATTTTTTTTAAGTCTGAATAATGAGCAGTACTACTACTAGTTGAAACAAAACTCTAGCCCCCAATTATATTATCAGCTGTACAAACACAGACAAGTATACTCACGTTATTAGACTGCAGTGATGGGTCTGTTCAAACACGTCAGCATAATTTTGACAACACAAACTGCAAGCTGGTCTGTTTATACTCTCGGACTGGATCATCCCATGGCAACCATTATCTACCCTGAAAGAAAACACATGCTAACCTAAACGAAAACACATAGTGATACAAATTATCGAAAATAAATTGGGTCGACACGCATCGAATGTCAATCATCCAAGCGAGTAGTCAATGGGGGCGCCATGCGCCGAGTCGGCATATCGTCAAAATGAAGTGAAATCAGTCTATTTTCAAAGTTATGAATTTCATAGCTAGGTATGCGACAGACTGAGAAAATAATTCATAACGATAGCAGCCTAAACAAGACTTCAACCAGTTTTAAACATGATTTAGGACGTCTTCACATATTACATGTACACAAAAAAATCCGAGCCGAGTGAATGTGTTTAATATTGCTGTCACCTTCCTTTGTTTTGAACATGTGGGTTCGATAGCTATATGACCATGATGCGAAAACTCAGACTAATCTCGCTCATTTTCTTCTTGAAGTCAACAACATTGAATTTGTGTTCCGCAAGAGACATGATTACATGTGTTTGACGGCGACTGATCTTGGAAAGTGGCTCAGCTGTCACAAATCAATACGTGAATCGAACATATCGAGAACGTGTTTCAGCAAAGGCTAGCTGAATTTCACCCGGTCTTGTTTCATTTTATTGTTGGCGGTTGTAAATTACTATTAGCTGATTAAATATACGTACCTATTCAGCCTTCACTAAGGAAGAGCCATGTCCATGCCATAACTTCCATAAGGCCATGCCATTCCAATTCCGTACATGTCCAATGACTCGAGGTCCATGACTGAATGTTGACATCATGTAAAACTTCCGGGGCACATAATGACATGACCTGAACTACGACCTCTGCTCGTTTCAACTACGTGCAATGCGGAACTTCTCCTTTACTTTCCATATTTTATTAACGTTCAAAACATACTAATGCTACATTTTTTGACATTTTTGAAATTATCTCAACAACGGAAGCAAGGACTACTTGCGTATTTGATCATCTACCATCCCAGCGTAGGTAGACATGTGCTTACGTACAGCGTACACGCGTACGTACGCATACGAATGTTCAGTGCGCTCTATCTCCGTTTGGAACAAGTGACATAATATTCGATTTCTACTGGTGACTGTCACATATATATATATATGAGAGAGAGAGAGAGAGAGAGAGAGAGAGAGAGAGAGAGAGAAGAGAGAGAGAGAGAGAGAGAGAGAGAGAGATGTGTGTATGTATGTATGAATGTATGTATGTATGAATGTATGTCGGTGTGTATGAATGTAGTATGTAGGTGTGTATATATGTGTATATATATATATATATATATATATATATATATATATATATATATATATATATATATGTGTAAATATGTGGGTGTGTGTATGTGTGTGTATGTACATACTATGCATATATGTATATATGTGTACATCATGTTCCAGGCGTTGATTTATCCTTTCATGGAATGATTATTCTTCTGGATACCATTATTTGCCATCTACCTGCACGCTAAAAGAGTCGAATACGCATGCACATTAGTTCTCCTAGACTGAAAGATTCATTCGTGAATGGGTGCACCATCACCTCTGACCCTGATCACAAGGTCGTGTTGTCGTTGTTTAGGGCGAGGTTGGAGTTGGTGAAGTAACCATACACGACTAATATTTGTCAGTCAAGCGTTCCTTCTGTTTTTGAACTTCAGTCTTCCTCGATGCGAATTCAGCCCGGAATTTTCTGAGGTCCCTCCGGCAGATGCTGAAGGAGGAATACCTGCGGAGATTTTCGTACCGACGGGATCGTGATCTAGAAAAGTACAGAACTCACCACGAGAACAGGTAACCTTGACGACCAGCCACTGCCTTGGACGGATCCATGGACACGATTAGAATAACTGCGACCAGGATTTCGTAAAAATCCAAACCCCTATATCTGTCAACACAAAGGAATTGCAAACGTTGAACGAGGCTGAAATTCATAGCCAATCTATTTTTAGCCATGTTATTTTTACACGAGCTGAGTGAAGAGTCGTTGTCATGGCGAACATCAAACTTTGCTTAAGCTGAGTCTGCGTATGTGTGAATAGGTCGTCAAACTTTGAGGCGTCACCGTTGTCCACTACACATGCTGTACCGTTCTCCTAGGGCTATGATCTGCAGGTAATGATGTCAAATGACTAGAAAATTCACTTCCGGGATAGAATCGTGCAAAATAAATGTTTCATTGTCTAGATATAAATAAAAATACCCTTTACAAAAAAACCTCTTCATTCATGCAGGGGCTACCAGACCTTTTCACTGGGCTACCAACTTCAGAAAATGGTAGCCCAATGGGACTACCAGGGAAAAAAGTTAATTTCGAGCCCTGCTTACCACTGAACAACGAGTCTGGTTGATTCTCACCGGTGAATTTATTCTCACCATGAAAATCACCAATCTCACAGTGCTTGGTGAGAACTTCCATTCTCACCAAGGAGTGCATTAGATAGGGATATCCTACATGGAAAGAGTTTTCCAGGTTGTTCCAACTTTTGCACACATTTTTCCATCATATTTTCAAAGTGATAATGATAATGGGTCATGAAAGCAGAACAAAGTATATATTATAACTTACTACCTCCAAAGAATAAAAGCATTTTTAAAGAAAAAAAACAACACTATACCAACCATGGAAACCACTGTCTCCATTTTAATAATAATAAATGACTACAGACTGCTTTGCAGACTCGGGACCGTATTCGGGCTTGGTTTTCGCCTTGCTCTGTCTTTGGTAGCTCGTACTGACATGACAAGTGAAGGTGCATACCAAGTGTCTATGCATCAAATTGGGGCCTGTGCGGGTATTGAACTCTATTCATTCGGCCTGACTTCTAGTAACTATGGTTCCAAAGGCTTGGACTCTACCACTGCGCCACGATGGTTCAGCCCACCTCCACCCTTGATCATTCACAATTTAACCAATTTTGACAAATTAATTCTTACATTTGATTCCACTATTCCAAACATACGGTATGATGATGGAAAACTCTGTCTTTGATTTATCACAGTTCAAGTTAAACACATTGAGCCTTAGAGAAGTTGTTGCACAAAATGTCATGTATTATTGCTTTCATGAATATATCAGGCGCCTTTGCAACTATCAGAGTCGGTGCTGCAAGACAATAGTCGCCGTTTCCATCTTCAATGGTAAACATTACAGCATGCAATAGGTTGTATTCCTAAATTCGATCAGTGGTATATAGTATCAGTTTTCGAAAACTAGAAATCTAAGCAAAGACCATCTTGCTTGTATCCCCATGCGCGTTTGGGTACGGTAACCGTGCTCCGTGCAAAAACTGAATCACAGGACTGTGGCCCAAAACAAACGTACCCACATAATTATTCACTGTAAAAAGCTATGTACACAGGAGACAAAAGGGTGCAGGAGGTGCGAAACACAACAAAGGAAGTGTTAAAAATGAGCAAAGCAACGACAACAAGTGAAACTCCCAACCAGAAAATACAGTAATCTCGCTTGTACCTCCATCTTTGTAGTGTGCAAGAAAGATAAATATAAATCCTGTATAGACTAGATTCTTAGTTTTTAAATGTTCATATCGTTGGTAAATTCAGTTTCTTGTCTTTCCATACGACCAGAGCCGAAGAACTATCTCTCATCATACAGTCAAACAAGCTGTCTTGATCTCCTTCCCACAGCCTTGCTGTAGAAATGCTTGAATAATTTAATTCTGTACACAAACCGTTAATCGCTCCCTACAGTCGGGAAAAGTGCCTTTATTACGTTATTCAAGTAAGCAATAGCCTAAAATGCTATCGTATGAGATTTGTTATTTTTCATAAAATAATGGCAAACACTGTCACTCATCACTTCCAGGTCTAAACACAGAAAGTTTCACAGTACAGAGACTGCTCTACTTAAAGTTACTTAAAAGTTCAAGAACAGTCGTTGTCATTGCGAACATCAAAATTTGCATATAAGCTCTGCGTATGTGTGAATAATTCGTGAAACTTTGTGGCGTCACCGTTGTCCACTGCACATGGTATACCGTTCTCCTAAGGCTATGATCTGCAGGTATTGATGTCAAATGACTAGAAAATTCACTTCCTGGATAGAATCATGCAAAATAAATCGTTCATTGTCTAGATATAAAATATCCTTCACAAAAAGAAACCTCTTCATTCATGCATGGGCTACCAGACCTTGTCGCTGGGCTACCAACTTCAGAAAATGGTAGTCCAATCGGACTACCAGGGAGAAAAGTTTATTTCGAGCCCTGACGGGCAATGTGCCTCCTCCCTACAGCCCATGGTCTATTTTTAGCACTGCTACAGTATGTCTAGTCTCGACGTACTTAGAAGGTTGTGTTCATGACGACTATCAAAATTTTCATGCAACTCTGAGAATGAAACAAGATGTCATAGATCACCAAACTCTGTTGTCCATTGGCCAAAAAAGATCGTTTCTGGTCACCACGTGCGTCATTTCAGAACCTGCGCGTCATGGCATTTTTATTGGGTTACATACTGATCAGTACAGCTATCCTTGATATCCCTGTTTGCATGTCCAAAAAGTGCTAAAAATAAAACATAAGCATTATGCAGCCAGTGATAAAAGAAAATAACTGTGGCATCAATAGTGTCAAACCAGCATTGTTAAGAATTTATAAAGGGGAAAAAAAGAAAACCGCGTCGCCACATCACTTTGCTGAATGTCAAGGACCGAAACATTTTTTGAGGGGGGTGGGGGACTTTTACCGTTTCCTTCTGTTCTGGTACTAGGTGTAAATAAATAGAAAATTCACTTCATTGGCAGAATCTTGAAAAATTGCTTTTTCTTGTCTGGTTAATGAAAAACAATATCCCTCAACTAAAATATTGATGGGCTACCAGCCATTGTCACTGGGCTACAAACATCAGAAAATGGTAGTCTGAGTGGACTACCAGGGAAAAAGTTAACTTCGAGCCCTGACTGTATCTCTCTTTGTATGGGAGTGTTATCTGCAGGTAATGGTGTCGGAACGGTATCGGGTAAAAGTTGTGCCAATCTTCAGCGATATGTAGGAAAAATTTCGGAGAAATTTGTATTTCTTGGACACATAGTCAACTCTCTAAACTCTGTATTACCTTTTACACGAACGATTGTTATGGCTCTTTGTATGCATAACTATAAGGTATGCAGCAAATACCGGTACCATACGATCAAACATAGAGTTTTACACCCGGTTTCCATTATGATGTAGCATGACTCTCTCTATTTTCTGTAGTTTTGGTTATTCTATTGATCTGTCACAGATTAAAATTGCCACTTCATTTTCATATGTTACATAATCAGTTCAGCAAATTATTTTGCTTTTGAGAAATGAAAATGTCGGGATTAACCTCTTTGAAGATGACGATCCTAAACTTTTGCCCACGCTTGCCAGGGAATCTTTGAACTGATTGTTCTAGAATATTATAGAGACAGAAAATATATACTGACGACGCAAAACTTTGAATTTGTATATTCTCTTGCTCCGAGGGACATAAACCGTCAGAATTATTTTTATTTACCAGTTTGTATTTGGTAAGATCATGATGGAGGTCAAAAAGATACCTTGGGTGCAAACAGCGACTCCAGCGACGAATCGTCTATTCCGGTTGATGGTATAGTATACATGGAAAATGCTTGTATGTGAAAATGTATTCATTGAAATTTTCCAGAATGTGAACTCTTCAAACCTCTCCCATAACTTATGAAGATAGCATAACAGTAGTTTTTAATCTTCTATTTGTAAAACCACATAACATTAATTATACAACAGCATAAATGTAATGTTCGAAAATAGACACAGTAAATAATGTGAATTACAACAAAATATTGATTTTTCAGAAGTTTCCATTACACTAACCCTTCAAATTTGTGTCTCAAGACAAATGCATTTTCGAGGATAATTTCAATCGGTGTCTTTGCATTGGTCATCCAGTACTTATGGATATTACATTTCCCAAGTAGAATTAAATAATCTATGATTTCTCATTTACTTCTGTAAATATAATATATTTGTTGACAGTATTTACGAGCTCTACTCCAAGAAGTCTAAAGATCATGTGCCTTATTCGATTCCAACATCTGACAGCTATTTTACTGTGTAAGTAGCTATATGCTCTAGTTTGCCTGCCTGCTGGCAGACCGAACAATATGGACATTTTCAGTTTCCAAAGGTAAAGATATCTCTCACATGGGATTAAATGATAATTTTTCCTTAGAAATCCTCTCAATTACATATTTTATTAACAGTTTACTTAGATTCTATGACATTCTGTTTCTAACTCGTGAGGCATAACTTTTAAGTTCTCAAACCATTTCCAAAGTTTGTCATCGGCATATATCGTGCGTCTTTGTATACGAATAGAATACGATGCTCTGCATGTGAGTCTATGAATTGGTATTTTTTAATTGTCGAGATGAACGCCATGCTCGTCCTCTACAGAATGCAGGGAGTAGCGACCGATCGACCACAAAATGGTTACCATCTTTACAAGCGTTGTGATTCACTTTACAGATCAGTGGTTTATAGCCGTGATAGTTTTTAGTTTCACTTTAGGATTTTCTATCCCTAGATCAAGAATCATGCATTGCGTCACTGCAGCTTAGCCCAAATTAGCTGACACTTTATCAACGCTTACTGCATACTATGTTGTGGGTACAATTAAAAAACTTACCTTGCAAGCTGTGATGTCAGAGACTCTACCTTCATGGGATGTCTGCTGCCGCTAAGAACGAGGGAACAGCCTCTTCTTGCCAAACTATCTGCCGTTGCAATCCCTATTCCATTCTTATCACTCGATCCGGTGATGAGGGCAACTCTACCCTGTAAGTTAGCCTTGGGATTTGTACGTGATATAAGAAGGTATTGGATAATTGAGAAAATATTTCAAATTGTGATACAAGCATGAAAATTGACAAGAAGGCACATGTTAGGCCATTTTAAAGAAAGAAACTCTAGCCAAGCAAAAAATCCAAGATGGTCGCCAAATCAACTTTCGGAAAAATGCAATCATCGATAATTTAGGAGATTGTCATCTGAATTTAACAATTTTGGAGGCTATACCCATGTTTTCGACTATGTTGAGTATATTTGTGTCATTTATGTTGTGATATTGTCCACCATCGAGTACGAAACATTGCTCAGCTGGTGAACAACAGTACAAATTTTACATTCAACGTGTTAACAAACTGAAAATAAAGTATGTAATAAAAGATCTTAACTGCCAAATTTTTTAAACCACTTTTTATATATTTTGACATCTTTACGACATGCCAGAATTCTGTATGTCTGCAAGTGTGTTTAGCTTATATCAAGAGATGGGGAACCAGTGAACTCTGTTATATTGCAGTTAAACTAAATGTCACACCGCCAGGGCACACTGGTTGGCATCACTGCTGTGAAACCAAGCAGGGGTCAGATGTCAGCTAAGTATGTTGCTCTCCAACCTTGTTCAATGTATTAGATAGCCCAAATACTGATTAACCAGCCCTATTATCGGTATGTTAGTCGAACCTCAATTGACAGGATTAGCCGGTGTGGGAGAGCCGAATCAAGGATGTTGGTGATACTATATAGTGAGTAGATCAATGTGGTTTCATGAATCGATAGTTCTTTGACCCTGGTCATGCGATCTGGGTCCCAAGGAAAAAGTATTATGTTTGTGTTTCGTCTTATGGTGTTTTGGACCAATTGGGTTCCCTTCATCAGTCGCTCGAATGGTTTTGTATTCCTGCATGTTTATAGTTTGACGTTACCCATTGCATATCAAAGAGATGTGCTAAAATTGTTATGTTGTGGTCTGACTGCGTTTTCATTGCCAGACTATTCATTTCAATTATGCCAGTATTTGATTTTGCTTGAATGAGGATGTCTTTTATGTTTTTAATCCTTTATATACCACGATAGGTTTATTCTGGAAATACTGCGGCCAGTGTTTGATCGCCAGCTATTATTTCATTTCGTTGTGAAATGTTGTTTGATTAGCACGGTTTTGATGAATGGACTAAAGGTCGTTGTGTAGATAGATTTTGTTATTACGTCATTATCTTTGTCGATGAGGTATACCTGGCGTTTTTATAGGTTAACCTTTTTGATACAAGATATTTATATTCATCTGTAATCTCGTTGTTGATATTTTCGTGTGATGAAATTGACCTTTTTATACGAAGTCTACGTTGTTGTTGGATGTGTGAACACATCTAAGGAATTTACCTTCAATAAAGCCTTTGAAATTGTTGTTTGTGTGGTAGGACCTTACTTCTTAACAAATATTCGAACGTGTCAGTTGCTTTTGTGAGGGTTTTAAAATGTAGTACTAGTATTCTCGCTCGAGTGTATCTCTGACCAATGAAGACCACTAAGTCAAAGTATGGGATTTTGTGGATAGAATGTTCAAAAGTGAATTCAGTGTAGGGTGCAGAGTGTTGCACTCGTTGACAAATGTTTAAAGTTCACTGTGTACATAGTGGAAATGGCGTCTTTGATATATTTTCATGGGAATGTTTGATTCAGGGATTTAAGAGATTTAATATAATTTTCTCTGTTTCATGGAAAGTGATTTCAATTATTTCTGGTGTAACTGGTGAGCCGATTCTGCATCTACAGATTTGTTTATAGTATTCTCCATTGAATTAAGATATTTTGTGTTTCAAAATAATCGACAGTACGTACAGCTTAAAGCTTTCATGCAAGGTTTAGGTGTGTTTTGACATCGCATGTGTTAGTTGGCACTATTTCAAGTCCGACGCTACTATCACTGCTTTTACGGCTCATTTTGTGGCATGTTTGTGTACACTGATACAACGTCTAAGGTTATCAGAATAGAGCTTTTTTATTGATTCAAGCTTGTTAATGAAGTCTTTTGCGTTGTTGACATACGTTGATTGTCTTTGGACAATTGTTTTTATGAAATAGTCTAGAAATTCTGAGTTTTGGTTTGTTGGACTAGAACAGCAATGATTAATAGAGCGTCCAATAATGATTGTTCCTCCCGGTGGGTTTTCTGTATTTTTGGTAGAAGATACCATCGTGCTGTTCATAGTTTTTGGTTGTTGGATTGAGGAAGGTGTACCATGCCTCATCAATGAATTTTGCCGCACATATTTTGAATTTCCTCTACCATTTCACCTTATGGTTAATGTCGCCCTGTGTCGCTTTACGGTAACAGTTTGCATTTTGAAGCTCTGTATTACCTTCTTTAATGTAATCTGTCATATATACAATTGCCATGCCTCTTCCTTTATCGAAGTGCTTTATCGTGATTTGTTTTTTTTTGACATATTGATCAGAGCAATGTTTTCTGTTCGAATCATTTTGTTTCGGGTGTAAGGTTTCAAAGTTGCTTCGAGATAGTTTTTCCAGTTTCAGGTTATCTGTCGTCAGTGGTTTCAAACTCCACACACGGGCTCGGCAAGCCTCGCCCGTTAATTTTTGGCTTTCCTCTCGCCCTTGCCCATAAATAAACGTTAATGGTCAGCGCGTGTCCGTTATTTCTATATATTATAATATATAACCAGTATCAGTTGCGTATGTGAAAATTGGGGAGGGCCATTATTTTTTCCTTGAAAACACTCTTGAAGGGCCACTATTTTATGCACTGCATCATTTTGGAAAAAACACTGGCCCTCCCTCCCTGTAATTTCTATCCAGTCCCTTACTGTAATTACCTCGGGCCCCGACGTGTAGAATTCGTAAACACACATATTGCAGGCCACCACTTCATGCATATAGAAGGCGCCGTTGAAGTCCTAATGTTGATTTTTCTGTGTACATGGATCGATAAAGTCAATTTGGAGTGAAATACATCTGTTTCTTAAACTGCAGAATATGAATCGTGAATCGTCGAATCTTGAATTAGGCTTACCCGGCAGACACTGCCCTTTCTTTGGGTGAAATTGATGCAGTGTACATCTGAGCTTCAAGAACGCAATCGTACTTGCTCATTCATCGAGAAAAAAAACACCACACATAAGGAGACAATGGGGTAAAGAGCTATTGAAAAGGCAAATGTGCGGTGACAATTGACACACTTTTTCGCAATTGCCTGTCAAATATTTTTCTTCGCGAAAAAAATTGTTTTATCACTTTGAAGGTGAGCTCTTTGATTTTGTGTGTGGAGTTTGATCAATATGTTATTTCGGGTGTACGCACCTCCCTTGTGTGGACCTGTAAAAGTATGCGGGGTCTTCAGGAGTATGTGTACGTTTGAGTATGGCGGCAATTGCGACGAACTGACGTCACTAGTTTTTTTCCATTTCGCATAAGAACTTTCATTTTCAGGGGTAGGAAAGGGAGGAGGTCTAAACTAAGACGAAGAAACAGCGTTAGTTGTGCTTCCCCAGTGCAGCACTATCGATATGGCTGGACCAGACGCCCGGAGCTTGTCTACACTGTTGGGAACATACGGCGTATCACATTTTGCGAAACTGGGCGTCCACTGCGCGTCATTGGATTCTTCAAGCTCCAAGGCAACGTAAAATCAAATGGCCCCTATCTGGTATAAAATAGCAACAAATGAGCTCTAAATCATGGAAAATTTACAGAATATTTGATTGCTAAGAAATATAATCTAGCCATATCAATACATGCACCTCAGCACTCGTTATGTTGTCCTGAGTTTCCCGCGTGTCATTAACATACACTGTCCAATGGTAGGTTGGCACCGGGATGGTTGCTATAGTGATAGAAAATGCAGTGCTAAGCAGTCCCAATAAAACAGAAATAATATACAGAGGTAAGTAGCCTGCAGAGAACAGGATATTGGTGACTTTTTTCATCATTGCAGCAGTAGCTCTCATTACAGCCTAACGTTTCAGTAAGGACTGTTAGTTTGGAATGTTTTGTTTGATCATTTCAGGACATCAACATTTCAGGACATCACCCTTTTTTCCCTTGAAAGCCAGGCACTGACAAAATGAAGATGCACTGGCTGTTATTCGTATGCCTTCGCCTTTACATTGTCCTGGCTGTGCACACCTCACTCACGGATGCAGATGAAATGCAGAGCTTCAAGGTAACGTGAAGTAGAGGTAGAAAAATCTGGGAGCAGACGAACAAACATCCAAACTGCTCTCTGTATCCGTACGTTCTCTAACGACGACAGACGAGAGCGCGTGAACAACTATTGAGCTATTCCGTCCTTTCTTCACCAGGTCGACCAAAACGTTCTCGCGCAAGACGAGAGGTTGCATGGATTTGGCAATAATAATATCGCAGAGTGGCATGGCAAATCGGGTAAGTGCTTTAAATTAACACAAACTGTAGTGAATACTATTTATATGGGAACAATAGTGCAAGGAAATATATAATCCAATCGTTTCCTCCGTGAAATTGTTATTTAGATATGAGCTCATGTTGCACAACCGATCACTGTCTGACATTTTCTAGATCGATGAAGACATTTACCGTACACTAATTGAAACTGTTATTCATAAGTAGCCTACAGACTGAAAACCAATACCAATCAAATATTCATCTAGCCTTCGTTGCCTACATCATATATTGGCGTCGTTAATACATCTGTACATATAGATCATTCGATATATCTCATGTATGTATGTATGTATGTATGTATGTATGTATGTATGTATGTATGTATGTAGGTAGGTAGGTAGGTAGGTAGGTAGGTAGGTAGGTAGGTAGGTAGGTAGGTAGGTATGTATGTATGTATGTATGTATGTATGTATGTATGTATGTACTTTGCATATGTGTATATACGTATGAAAAATTAATCGTGTTCCAGGCGTTGATTTATCCTTTCATGGAATGATTATTTTTCTGGATACCATCATTTGCCATCACCTGCACTCTAGAAGAGTCGAATACGCATGCACATTAGTGCTCCTAGACCGAAAGATTCATTCGTGTATGGGTGCATCGTCACCTCTGACCCTGATCACAAGGTCGTTGTTGTCGTTGTTGAGGGTGAGGTTGGAGTTGGCGAAGTATCCATACATGACTTATATTTGTCAGTCAAGCGTTCCTTCTGTTTTTGAACTTCAGTTTTCCTGGATGCGAATTCAGCCCGTATTTTCTGAGGTCCCTCCGGCAGATGCTGAAGGAGGAATACCTGCGGAGATTTTCGTACCGACGGGATCGTGATCTAGAAAAGTACAGAACTCACCACGAGAACAGGTAACCTTGACGACCAGCCACTGCCTTGGACGGATCTATGGACAAGATCGGAGTCACTACGCCCATAATTTCGTAAAAAATCCAAACCCTCTATCTGTCGATGCACAGGAATTACAATCGCTGAACAGAAAGAAATTCCGAGGCTCCCAGGGGTACATGGTCACCGTGATAGTATGATGGAGGCAAGCATCACCATTATCTTTTCCAAATGCATCGATTTTATGTCACTGCTTTGAAACCCCTATGCATTTGTTGCTAAGGTAACAGGCAAGTGAAGTTGTTCGCAAACCCATTGCACATAAAAATTAAACAAATTCGTTTCTCTGTTTAGTTTGCTTTCACAAGAGAGATCAAGAGCGATCGCAGCCGTTGTGTACTCGGTTTATTCTATCGCGAAGTGCTCGTGTACTTTTTCGTTATTTTGATAAGGGTGTCGTTCTAGCCCCGAACCTTTTGTGTAATTGCAGTTCTTTTGACATGTGTATACCGCATTTCCATTCCATTTTACAACGTGCGTGTTTTTCTACATTTTTTCACTCACCTGTATTCGTTGAGTGTTGTGTATACGTACGTGTTATGTTAACACTGTTGATGGTTACAGTGCGGTGCTACAATCTGTATAATATGACTACATCCCAACAGCTATAGACACTACATATTGTCTACTTTATTCACTCAATTGCACAAAACACCGTGAAACAACAAAAACCGGCATATTTATTTGATATTTCCCTCTGAGCATCTACTATTCCGAATGCTGGTATAGCTACTTAGTATACACTCTTATTGAGACGCCCGGGTACAACTATATTGTATAAACTATACACATGTATCGCAGTTTTGAACCCCGTTCTCGCCTCATGTGGACTTTTTACTAAGGGGTGGACTATTTAATTCCGGGGGGGGGGGCTGGAGGAAATGGTTATGGCACAGAGAAACATAGACAGGGTCGCAACGCTTGCATGCCTTTGTTCCATGGTCGTTTCGGTAGACTATTGGCTTTCATATTAAAATGAGCTTCAAAGGTGTTAAACTTTTGGAGGCTTTGTTTGTGGTTGATAATTACACGAGATTATGCGAAAAATACGACGAGATGGCATCGTACTGCCAGTCGCGTAGCAACCATAGTTACTTTGTGAGCTCTCAGGCCAGAAACACTGCTTCACGCCAATCAAAACATAACACGCCAGCAGTTTCATAAACATGTCCTTCCTTGACGCACGTGTAAAAGACGATATGACTGACCGTAAACCATTGAGTAAAACCAGACAGTATCGATAAAAGACTTTCAAATTTGGTTCAAACACACTCATTATATATTCATAAAAATATGAGAGGAATTTTTAAAACGGTAAAACTCACTTTCCTGAAGCTCAAAACACTCCCGTTTTCGCCAGCACGTCAATTCCGCTCAGCACCACACGACAACAACAACACAAACTTTGCCGAACATACTTTCGCTTAACAATTGGCGAAAATCCGAAAATTACCGAAGGATGCATGGTTGGCACTCTTCGGAAAAGAGAGGCGAGAGCAACCTGAGGCGAGGCGAACATGGATGGGTTACGTAACCGCTTCACGCCTTAAACAATACCCGTTGCTACTCTGTCTCTGTTCTCTGTGGTTATGGAAACAATGTTTTCACCCATCCTTGCAGCCTTTTTCTTCACCAAAGTTTACCTTGAAGCAAATCTTATTTTGGTCCAGTCGCTAGATTAAAAGCAAATTTTTTTCAACAAAAACAAAAACATTGAAACACAGTCTTTGTAAAATACAACGTTCCTAAAGTGACAGTAGCTGTAACTAGTTGTTATTTTATATTTGGCATATGTAATATATACCAAAGAGAAGTATTAGGGTGAGTCAGTCTCATTTGCATCCATTTGCATGTCTGTCTGTCTGTCTGTCTGTCTGTCTGTATCGATATATCGTATGTATGTATGTATGTATGTATGTATGTATGTATGTATGTATGTATGTATGTATGTATGTATGTATGTATGTATGTATGTATGTATGTATGTATGTATGTATGTATGTATGTATGTATGTATGTATGTATGTATGTATGTATGTCCGTCCATATTAAAAACTCATAAACCGCAGCACTTACCAACTTAGTATTTGGTGTACAGGTGCACCCAGGGGTGGAGATGCGAATTTGTTCAAATGAACATGTCAGTGTCAAAATATGCAAATGAGGTTAAATAGGGAAAAATTCTGCAAATTGCTAAAACTCTGTAACCGTTGGTCTGAGTGGGTTGGGACACTTGGTATGCAGGTTCCTTTATGTATTCTTAATCAGGTGTATAAACATATGATGAAATCTGCATGTTTTTATTTTTTGAGTAATATTTTCAGTTTTTAGTCAAAAAATCTTCTTCTCTAAAACGGCTTGTATTATTCCTTTGAAAGTTAGTATCCATGTTCCTCAGGGTGACTTCAGTCGGGTTTGTTCGAATTGGGGTGAAATTTTCACATTTGTCATTTTGAGGCAATTTTTTCCAATTTCTGGTCATATTTTTTTCTCCGCTGTTGACTCCAAAGTGCTCTGCTGCATCAAGTCCATTACAGTATGTCAACATAGAAACTAAAACAACAAACTATAGTGACACTGAACAAAATACTAAAAAAAATCAGCAAACATTACAGTTACTTGCCTTTAACATTTAATTACTTAACTATGTTAAAATATGTATATCTTTGCATATGCACGTCCACTGACTTTATTTCAAAGTTACACAACCTTCAGAGATGAATACAGACATACATTTAGTCAAATCAATGTCCCTGCTAGATGTACAGCACATGGCTTTCAAAAATGCATGAGGGGAAGACTGGTCTTTACAATGGTGCAAACAAGCCACTGCTTTGTCAAGTGTTTTCCATCAATCCATCATGGCATATATTATAGTATAGTGGTGTTAAATTTGAAAATGTTAGGACTTGTGTTAGTGTGTGGGTGCATCGCAGGCCTTTCCAAAACAGATCCTGACACTTCTTGCTTACTAAATACATACAAATCATGAAAAATGTTACCTCTATCTGTAATGTCGTGTAAATTTTTGTCTTTATTTTTAATTGGTAGTCATAAAATCTTTGCCTATAGAAACAGTTCACGTAGATCTTTTGAACTTCAATTTGCTGGTTCCTACAGATGTTTACGTTCAGATACTTCAACAGATTCTTCAGATACTTTTTATGTCATCACATTGTGACAAAAATTAGCTGTTGGTTTTAGAATAGCTAAGCTTTTCAGAATTTCAAAAAAAATCTGCAGAAAATTCTTTTCTAATCGCTTGAAGTTTGAACTTTGGTTTTCAGATACAGAGCATTCTAAGAAATGTTCTGTTTTATAAAAAGTTCACAAGATGCAGGTTTTTATCAGCTTTATGTCTGAGTAAATTGACTAACTCTGCACAAATTTCAAGGAAGAACACAGGACTTAAATCACATAAATAATCAACGTCAACAACAACTAATGCGAGAACCAGGGATTTAAGACTGCCCTCTTGAGGCTGCGTTCACGAAAAATGGTTTGGGTGGGGGCTGGAGGAATACGGGGGAGGGATTCGAAAATTTTGGGGGTAGTGCAAGGAGAACTTGAAAATTTTGCTCTGCCTGTAGGGGAGACTTGAGAAGTTTTCGGTTCCCTTTTACGTTTTCCAATTCCAAGTTTTTGTAGGTAATTCAATGAAAAATGAATACCATTTTTATGTCATCCAATTGTTGTAATGTTTGAAATACTTTAAGAAAATCTAGAACTATTTTGTCACATTTCATGACTTTTATCTTGAAAAAATCTAAACATGTATGATTTGTCTTAATAAAAACCAAACTAGCCTAGTAACAGGGCAGCAGCTGCAACTGTTGATGATTTTAAAAATATTTCTGTGCAATATATCAACTACAGTTTCTTGCTGTCTCCCTACAGCATGCTCAAACACACAATATTCAGTTTGTCGACAAAGCCTGTATATATAAATATGTATTAGGTGATAATTTAATTGGAGTCCAGACTGACAGTCAGTTGTCAGTGATACAAATGCATGGTACACATACACAGGCTGTGTTAGCAAGCTGGATACTGGACAGTTCAACATGCTGTAGGGAGTAGAACAAGAACGCAGTTGTATAAACTGAACAAAAATATTGTCAAAATTATCAAAGTTAATACAGCTACTCCCTACGGGTAGTCTCGCTAATGGGTACCGACCTGCTACAGCAGTGTCACTGTCACTGCATACCTGATCAGTGATAGAGATTCAGTGTAGCTCTGCCCTCTGATGTACATGGTAGTTAAAGAAGAGTTTGGGTCAAATAACACTCATGACAGTGAAACATACTTGTACACAAGATCAGGCCAGAAAGCAACACAATGGAAGACAAGGAGACTAATTCAGTGTATAAGTTATCAGGAATTTTTGAATTCTAGCATATGAGAATAATCAAATATTAAAGAAAAAAGATAAGGTCACCATGCTTGATTTTCTAAATTTTACATTCTCGTCATTAAAAAAATGCAAAAGTAAAACTTTGAATAGTAAAGAATATATGTGACTAAATTGAATTATTCATTTTTGTAACCGAATTTGCCATTATTACACCCAAAATTTCAGAGATTAAAACATTTATTTGATGGAATATTTTCACCTTCCAGTATTGTCAATTTTGAGCATCTAATTCATATATGTCTTGTACTTTTGAAACAAACTTTTGGTAGGTCACTGTGCTCAGTTTTTACAATATGACAATTTAATAGCCAGAATTCACGATTTGCCTACTCTCTCATGATCGAACATGATCGTCATTTCGTGTGCTCTTCAGCAGGAGAAATTGACCTGGCCAGAGTTGGATTAACTCAAATTGACTGACACAGATAGATCCAAAAAATTCACTGATGCGTTTAAAAATAATCAATTTAAGAACTTGCCTTAGGAATACCACTTTACAAACTGCTAGCAGGTAGGTAGTATTGAACATCTGCGAGCGGAATGGCGCAGTACGTGTTTATTTTTTCTGCGCGCACATCCTTTACTGATATACTGGCTTGTGATAGTTGGGGGGACTTGAAAAATGTTAATGATATATAGGGGGTATTTGACTTTTTTTAGGGGTATTTTAATCGCAATTCCTCCCGCCCCCTTAATCGTTATTTGTGAACGCAGCCTTAAATGGAAGTTTTTAAAGGTACAAACGTCCCCCGTTTTACCTTTTCCTGAAGTACAATAAGTTTGTTTCGGTTTAACAAAGTTAGCAGTAATACATTTGTGAAGAACTTACGAGTAAACAGAATACTATTAAACAGCCATACATACTCAGGTTTCTGCCTATTTATGCCATATATCCTATTCCATAGATTAATTAGCAACCTAATTATCAACCAATCTATGAATGCTTAGCTATATTGAACCGCCGTAGGCAGCAGCTCAAGAACTTACGAGTAAACAGAATACTATTAAACAGCCATGCATACTCAGGTTTCTGCCTATTTATGCCATATATCCTATTCCATAGATTAATTAGCAACCTAATTATCAACCAATCTATGAATGCTTACCTATAATGAACCGCCGTAGGCAGCAGCTCAAGAGACTACTGAAAACAGTCTACTGTCTCAGGGTACCTGGCAACAAATTTTTTTGTGCAGCCTTGAAGCAAATTTTTTCCATGTCGGCTGGGTAGACCATTTTCTTTCCCTATAAATGGCCGGCAACTATTTGTTTTTCAAAAATCCTCCACCCCACCCCAGAAATCAAATGGTCCACCCATAAGACGATGTTTAAAAAAATGTTGAATTCTGACCGCTGTTTTTTGCAAGAATACGATCTTGACTTCAGTATTTTAGCCAAAATGTAGACTTTTGCCCCCTTCCTCCGATTTTACGGAAAAATTGATATCATGTGCTTTGTAGTTCGAGCGCTTTAGGTTACACTTGTGCCCGAATCGGCGGTTTATTCCCCCTGGTGAGATTTCTTTCACATAGCGTTGTATCCACCATCCATCAATAAGTCAGAGCCCGTTATCTGGTCGGCAGCAGGGGAACACAGGAAGGCAACCAGTTCAGCCACCTACAGTCAGACAAACGATACGGGTTAGGCTGCGTTCACAAAAAACGGTGAGGGGTGGGGCTGGAGGAATTCAGGGGATTTGAAAATTTTGGGGGTAGTAGAGGGGGGCATGAAACTTTTGCTCTGCCCATATGGGGGGCCTGAAAATTTGTTGGTTCCCTTTTACGTTTTACATTTTCCGATTTCAAGGTTTGGTAGGTAATTCGATGGAAAATGAATAACATTTTCATGCCATCCAATTGTTTAAATGTTAGTAATAATTTTAAAAAAAAAATTAGAACCATTTTGACACATTTCATGCTATTTATCTCGAAAAAATCTAAACATGTATGATTTGTCGAAAAAATAAATTTGCGCCCAGTAAGGGGACAGAAGCTGCAACTGTTGATGGTTTTTGCAATATTACTATGCAATACATCAACTACAGTTTCTTGCAGTCACCCTACAACATGCTGAAACACGCAATATTCAGTTTGTCGACGAAAAATGTATAAATAATTATGTATTTGGTGATAATTGAATTATGGTCCAGACTGACAGTCAGTTGTCAATGATACATATGCATGGTACACATACACAGGCTGTGATAGCAAGCTGAATACTGGACAGTTCAACACGCTGTAGGGAGTAGAACATGAACACAGTTGTATAAACTGAACAAAACTATTGTGTAAATTATCAACGTTAATACAACTACTGCCTACAGGCAAGGTCAGTATCATGTACTGCCCTGCTACTGCAGTGTCACTGTTACTGCATACCTGATCTGTGACTGAGATAGCTCTGATTCTTATGTACATGGTAGTTGAAGAAAAGTTTGGGTCAAATGACAACCATGACAGCGAAATATACTTGTACACAAGATAAGGCCAGAAAGCATGCACATGGACCAGGAGACGTGAAAAGTTATCAGGGGTTTTTGAATTTTGGCATACAATTATCGCAGGATATGGGGCACGATTCATTTATGCAAATGAGATTTTGGGTAGCGAAGGGTAGCGGAGGTAGCGGACCATAATTTCAACGTTTCATCTATTTTTATCTACTTAGCAATTGTTTAAAAGTATAAAAAACAATGTTTGACTAACTTGTTGTCTTCAAGAACGTCTCCCCTTCTATTACAGTAATTAAATGTTATATTTAAGGGAGGAGGTCGTTCCGTCTGCGGCTGCGTGTATGGGACCCGTCCATCGGGCCTGTTGCTATGCACAACATATCCCGTCATCTTTTGTGCATACCCAAATTTTAAAATGGCGGCTATACCGTAACTGGTGACAGTTTCATATTAACGAAAGGACACAACATCGTTTATTTGGCACAGTCTTGCCATACTTGGAAAGCTACAGAACAGCCGAAGTATTAACATGCATCAAATACTGATCTTGCTTCACATTTACTCGACATTCATAACCACTGAATTTCTGGGAAGAGGCAATGTCTATCAACAACAAATTCGCGCAGCCGCAGACGGGATCACCCTCTCCCGCGATGTATATAAGGTGCAATCGACCTCAGATAAAAACGAAACCAAATGAAAGGACGGCAAAATATCGATTGTGAATGATGGTGGTTCAGTTTCCTGCTCGAATAACTTATAGTCATTCTGAAGACACACACTTTCAACATTGATGACAAAACACCTAATAAGAGCTCTCAACACCAACAAGACTTTCTTAGTCTGTACATAGTGATGTAGAATAAACCAGCATGGTATTCATATGCTTTCAGATAAAGTGATTCCATAAAATGAAACAGATGCCAGCAGCGTTTTCTGGCACTTTTCCTGGACGATAGCTTAGGTTTCAACGTAGCGCCACCAAACTGTAGAACTGCGAGACTTGTACCCCTCGGGCACGTTCTGCAGTCTTCCCCTGGGCGCTGAACCAAACCCTTCGCTTTCAATATCAAATATTGTGGTTATCTGTGTAGGCAGCACAATTATAGTACTTTTCAATGATTTTCTAAACCGTAGTGTCTCCGCTTTATAAATGCTTGTCTAAGGGCCAATATTAGACTTGTGAACATTGTCCAGGCGATAGGTACTCAAAAAAGATGTGAAAAAATCTATATAAACATTCGCTGAATGAAGAATATTGATGACTGACTGCCTGAAAAAAATTAATGTGCATATCATATTGTTTTATACTAATATATTGAGAGTGAAAGACCCGTGAACTGATTTGCTTAGACGCGATAACAGAGCTACATTCATGATGCACCACAGTTGGAACCCATCGTACAAATTAATTTTCCACAATTTATGAAGTCAATAAACATAAGAAGACTTTGTCGAGTAGGAAATTTTGCATTTATTTTTTAAACGTACCAAATAAAATTAGATACAATTATCATAGACCTGTATTCACTTTTCAAAACTGGGCGTACAAATTACTGGTTATTTGTGTTGTCATCTGTAGTGTCTCACAGGCACCAATATGCGCGACAAGAAACACATACACATCAGCTGCGCAGAGCGTCCATTCGCTTTAACTGTTCATAGTTTGAGGCGAGTGCAATACGCAAACTACACTCGAAGTGATAGTCGTAACTTTTAGACAGTTCAAGCCAAAATTTCGATATACTGTTATAATAACAGCAGTGGACCATCATGGGGCCGAGTAATCGATTTTGACCTATGCACCTCGCTTATTTTCTGATCCTAGCTGCATACACATTTGGACATTCAAAAGGCAGACAGACAAACAAACAAACACGCAATAGCTGTTAATTATGCACAATTACGTCAACTCACCTGTTCAGCTTTAAGAAAGGTCCCACTTGGCACGGCAGATTGTACAGTACGCTAACAGAAAGATGTGAGTGGAAAGCAAAATATTTTGTAAAGAAAATTGCAGGTCTGTCATCACGAATATAAACGAATCACCATCACCATGTTTCGTTGGTAGAATTGGTGGTATGAAGTAAGACATGAACATTTCATTAAGATTGTGGTAAAGGTACAAATACGACTGACACACACATAGAAGATACGAAGAAAGACACCGTCAAGTAAACAGAAAGAACGTTTTTTTGACTTGGAGTTTAAAACTGATAATTGTGAACTTGCTATGTATATTTGCGGTATCCACCATAAATTAATCACATGGTACCTTGGTCAGTGAGAAATATTACATCTTAATGAAAACTTCATTTTTGAACTGACTTAACCGAGTCAAGACCTTACCTTGAAATCATCCAAAGTCATCGATTGGTCCTTCCCAAAGACTTGTTTTCTATATTCGACGTTTACTGCCCGTAAAAAAAATACAATGAATGTATAAAACCACCATAGTATCTGAATAGTCAAAGGCACATTTCATTCAAAGGCATATTTCAGTTGGAGTTGGGTAATGAACCTAACACTTTGAGAGGGTCAGATTTTGCAAACTTAGCCTGGGAGGGGGGTCACATTTTACCTTTAGCAATTTTATATTCAATACAAATTTTCCATGTGTAGTTTTCAGTATGAAAGACTTTTAACAACAATCCTATTGCAATAGCCGTCTCATAATACATCAATAGATCCCTAAAGTGCAATACATAACCGTGTTCACTATTAAGGGCGTAGAAGACACTGACACGGTGTGAATATCTATCTATCTATCTATCTATCTATCTATCTATCTATCTATCTATCTATCTATCTATCTATCTATCTATCTATCTCAATGTTTAAAATCACCATTGCATCTGAAATAGTCATTTTTTCGTATGTCATTCAAAGACACCTATCAGTTGGAGTTGGGTAAGAGTAATGTTTTCAGATGCAATGGTGGTTTTAAACATTGAGGGCTCTGGTGTAAATTACAATTTACTTTGTAACTCAGACTACCCTCTGAAAATAAAGTATAATAATAATAATAATAATAATAATAATAATAATAATTATAATAATAATAATATCCATCTATCTATCTTCTATCTGTCTATCTATATATCTATCTATCTATATCTATCCATCTGTCTGTCTGTCTATCTTTCCGTCCGTCAGTCTGTCCCTCCCTCCCTCCCTCCCTCCCTCCATGCATCCATCCATCTATCTATCTACAGATTGATCGATCTATCGATCTATCTATCGATCGATCGATCGATCGCTCCACTAGAGGAGTATATTTGAAAGTGCATATCCGTACATGAAATGAGTAAATTCACCGGGAAAAAGGTCAGCTTCCGCCTTACAAAACCAACTACATCTGTAACAGTTTGTTTACAAATGTTTAACATGAGTGTACTTAACTAGCGTAGGCTTAAATATGGAAAGTAAGCTCAAATTCAAAAGAGTACTCGAATGATAGGGATATAAACGAATGAGTGTGAATATAGGGTATACATTGGAGTCAATGGGGCAAACTATTTTTTTAAAATAACTATCAGGTAGTTGAATTTAAGTAGCTAGAATTTTCGAGGGCACGGAATATCCCGGTTTTTTCTCGCTCTCAATTTTCTCTTCCGCCCAATGGCGTTAATTTAGCTCATTCCCTTTTAGACCATTTTAGCCAAGGAGAAGGAAGAGTTGGAGATGTCTGGCGACTCTTGTACTATTACTTTGATCATTAACAAACTCAGTGGTTTTAGGAGGGTCATACAAGCACTTCAAGTTTCATGGTTATGTTTTACAAATTGGGAAAGGGGAGAGTCAGATTTTAAAAAGAGGTCACATTTTACATGATGGCCCACCCTTGATATCCCGTAGTCCACCCCCCCCCTTACAACTGAAATCAAAGTATTAGTACAACAGTCGCCAGATATCTCAAAATGGGACTTTTCCTTCTCCTTAGCTAATATCAGTTGTAGTATAGGAATTTCAAATTTTCAATTTTAAAGTGTGAATACAGTGATTTTGAATGAACTATGAATGTCTTTAACGTAGCCAGATGTCCAGAACTGTTGTACATAAATTGATTTCAATCACTGATATCATAGAGGACAGCCATTAATGAAAAACTTCAGTGGGTAGTTAGACTGTTACAAGCCATCATGTTAAGTGTCAGTGAACCAATTATTTGGTCACTGACCCCGATGGATCCATAGCCCCCCCCCCAAGAAATGCCCAGTCCCTAACATACACGCACATACTGACTGCCACTGTCTCTCATCGTTTTTCAAACCCGTTGTAAAAAAAACGTTCCATGCTTGTTACTGGATGTACGTCGAAACTTACGTTCTGTTTGTACCTCGGCAGGACAGACAGCGTTGCAGGTGACGCCTGATCCAGCGGTCTCAAGAGCGGTACACTGCGATGATCAAAAAGACAGGAGACTCATATTTAATTTGAAAATTTGGAATCGTATGTGATATGCACCGGGGATATGCACTACAGTACATCCACAAGAAGAGAGACTCCATAAACCACATCGTGATGGTCAGTAGAAGTGAGAGAAAGGACAGATACTCCATGAGGGAATCTTTATGTAAATGGGATATGTACTGATGACTAATAATTTTGCGACTTGTCACATGTTTAATGGTCATTTTGATTTCCCCACGCGTTACATCGGACTACTCTGTGCAATTTCTGTGAACATTCCAGTGCAGGTATGCCCGATATCCACGATTTTTGCATTTGCGCATAGGGACAGCGATTTTTTGAATGGGCATTCATTTAATCGCAGTGTAATTTTTCAAAATTGCACATACGGGTAGTTAATTACAAGTGTATACACACCCCTGAGTTAGTAAGTTCTCACAAACTTATTTTAGTTTGAACGTAAACTCATAAAAATAATGCTAAAAGATAAAGCTAGAAGGGCTTTAATGTACAATATTTATAATATCATAAAGGGTGAATAAAGAAATATAGTGCTTGCAATATCCCATGGTGTAGGTACAGTATTCGGAGATCACATTGAGGTTAACATACCTTTGTTAAACCACTGAGTCCGTGCTTGACTGTCACATATGCGGCTGCATCGGTTACACCACCAAGCCCAAGAGGTGAACCTATATTGATGATTCTTCCCCAGCCTGTATGGTGGCAGAAAATGTTTTTGCAAAAATATGTGCTATCCAAAAACATTTAGCGTGCTACCAAAACGGACATTATATGCAAAATACTAGTACTCTCTTATCAGCAAGAATGAAACAGGGCCAATGTCCCCGAAACTACTATAGACGTGGATGGTATAGAGGACTTACATGGCATAATGCCAGATATATTGAGTGCGGAGGTCCTTTAGCAATACAGTG
Organism: Ptychodera flava; assembly: GCF_041260155.1. Lineage (NCBI taxonomy): Eukaryota > Metazoa > Hemichordata > Enteropneusta > Ptychoderidae > Ptychodera > Ptychodera flava. The sequence goes on from NC_091935.1 coordinate 36,962,322, forward strand.
TAATCTTATGGCAGAAGAATCGTTTCAGTATGGCTCATAATTACAGACCCCGTATACACAGACATTCATCAATAGCCATCTATGCCTATAGTGTATTTGCCATCTCTCTCACACTAGGTGGACACTAAGCTTATACAGGCAGTTTCACAAAATCTAGATAAGCTGCTTCTGTGACGATGAACGATTATTTGATACTGCTCAATTCCGTTTAGTGTTATTAGTTCTATGTATGAACAACATGAATAGTAAGTGTCATCAAATTTGACTGTCTTATTAGATGCATTACTTTTTGTGGGGCTTGAACTCACACTATCCACAATACTGATTCACTTGGCATAGCAATCGGTTAGCTAAGACCCAAGAAAATAGATGTTTCAACAAGTGGCCTGAAAAAAGTGCTATTGTGTTTGCAAAGAGTTTGAACTTTCGACCTTTAGGCAGTAGTCCATTTTAACGCCCGGTTTTCAGTTTTGATGATAAACAGTAAACATTTGGTGGTCCAAACTTGAAATTTTCGGAGTAATACAATCAGTTACGTAATACGCAGACAACCCAGGTATAAAACATGCAATACAAACTATACATGTAAACCAAATAAACTGATAAGAATGAAACTAACAACAACTATTTTTGACTTTTATTGTCAGCAAAATATATAGGAACTCAACATTGTCCAAGTTAGTTGAGAGTTGTAATCAAAAGCAGAAAACCACGGCTCATTTGTCAAATGATCACTGATACATGTTAATCGAACCTTGGAAGGAGCAAATTTTGATTTTGCCAGAGGGATAGGTAGTCAATATTGTTTTTTTCTGTTTGTGTGGTGGAGTGGCCTGATAATCCTCTGTATGAGTTGCACTTGGCTAGCCCCATGCTGTGATGATTTACGTAATCAATCAATAACCTGACAGCTGTGTGTATGTTTATTTAACAAAATCATTAGAACTAAGACAGATATACTGGAGTCTGTATTCACAGTAGGGCGAAACATTTTGCCATTCTATTCCTTATCAGTGTTTGGGTTTCTTCCATGAAATATTTGCTAAAGTTGGTCCACTAAATAAAAAAGGCCTCAGATATGTTTCTTTGATCAAATTTTACTACAAATTTATACCAAATATGACTATATTACTGTCACAGTTTTCAAAACTCTCTTACAAGGTATTCAGGGTTGGTATAGTTCATTTGAGGTCGGAGACTAAGACATAAGCTCCAAAAATACAAAATTATCTCCCAAGTTTGAACAAAGTATGTGGCTTAGGTCATCCCTCTAGAGGTACTTGTAAACCCAACTGCAAAGGTATTAGACAAGCAATTTTTGAGAAGACATTATTACCAAAACTGGCAAAAATTGTCCAAGAAATACAAAATTAATTATTTCTTAACTATAAGAAATCACCTCACTGAGGTCATCCTAAGGGAGCTGTATACCAAATATCAAAGCTGTCTGAACAGCCGTTTTGAAGAACATTTGAGGATGGCCTGACCTAAACTGGCAAAAATAACTCCCAAAATACAAAATCGAAGATTTTCATCATAAGTTCAATATATCACATTAAGACAAAACCTACGAACCTGAATACCAAACATTAAAGCTATCAGATGAGTAGTTTTTGAGGAAAAAAAATTGATCAAAACAGGCGAAAATTGCCCCCAAAATACGAAATTGCAGATTACATCACAATTTCAATACATCAAATTAAGTTAATTCGTAGGAACCTGTATACCAAATATCAAAGCTATCAGACGAGGAGTTTTTGATAAACAAATTTTTAACCAAAGATGGCAAAAATTGCCCCCAAAATACAAAATTGATGATTTCATCATAATTTGAATATATCATACTTTGATCGTGCCTATGAACCTTTATACCAAATATCAAAGCTATAAGACAAGTGGTTCTGGTGAAAAAAAATTGACCAAATATGACAAAAGTGGTTTTACAACTATTCACTTCGACAGAGACAAATTCAAAACAGCTGAAAATATTGGTGGTGGCTTGTGCATGTTTGTGAATGAACAATGGGCAACCAACTTTCGTGTACGCGAAACTATCAGTAATACACATTTTGAGATTTTAAATGTCTTTTTTAGACCACACTATTTACCACATGAATTTGGACAAATTACTTTAACATTGGTTTATGTGCCCGGACAGATTATACGCAAGCGACTGAAAAAATTGTTGAATCTTACAATAAGGCGTTATCCAGGTAAACAGACCAACCGATATTCATTTGTAGTGATTTTAACAGGTGTGACATTAGAAATTTTCTCCCCAGTTTGCATCAGTACATCACCTGCCCGACACGTCTAAACAAAATTTTGGACATGTATTTCGGTAACATTCCTCAAGCATTTGTTGCCAAAAGTCGACCTCCACTAGGCAGGTCAGACCACAATGTGATTCACCAACAGCCAAGTTACAAACAAAAACTAAAAAGACCCAAACCGATCATAAAACAAGTAATACAATGGACAAACGATAACATTGAAGAACTTAGGGGATGCCTGGAAATAACTAATTGGCAAGGTTTCTTTGATAATTGCGTGGATGGGGATGAACTGACAGATACTTTGACTTCATATATCCAGTTTTGTGAAAACAATGTTATAAGGTCGAAAGAAGTGCTTATCTATCCTAATAAGAAATCCTGGGTTACTAAAGAGCTCAAACAATGTCTAAATGAAAAGAAACATGCCTTTATACAGCACGATTTGAACGAAGTAAACATTACAAATAGGGAATTTCAAACTAAATCTAAATTACCAAAAATTGCTTATTAAAGCAGAGTTGAAGAGAAATTAAGTAATGGCAATACCAGGCTGGCTTGGCAAGGCTTGAATAATAGGCAGAAAGCAGAAACTACATCGCATGTCTGTAGATCCAGTCAAGTTTGCCAATGATCTCAACCAGTTTTATGCACGTTTTGATCAAAATATCTTTAGAGTGCGATCAGATCTGTAACACTCTCAGTCAATCATGTTTTGAAGATCACGTACAGTATGTATCGAAATGTTTTTGCAGACTGAATTTACATAAAGCCCAAGGGCCCGATGGAATAGGGGAAAGGGTGTTGAAACTGTTTGCCGAACAGCTCAGTCCTGTATTTACTCAGCTATTCAATACTTTGTTCAATTTAAACCATGTACCTCGGTTATGGAAAACCTCTACCATTATCCCTGTCCCTAAGAAGACAGGGGCTAGAGCACTGAATGATTTTTGTCCTGTTGCCCTGACATCAAACATAGCAAAAGGTTTAGAACGACTTGACCAAAAATGACAAGAATTGCCTGAAAATACAAATTTGCATATTTGATCACAATTTGAACAAGTCTGAGTTAGGTCATCCCTAGAGACATGTATACCAAATATCAAAGTTGTCTGACCAGTGGTTATGGAGAAGAAGATTTTTTACCAAAAACGGCTTTTTTGAGCTTAATTGCATATTTTCAACAATATCGAAAACTGTAAAGGTAATTCTTCACAATCACAATTTGCATCTACACAAGAAATATAAAGTTTGTAAGTACTGTGGTTCTTAAAATATCTGAGTGGACATACATACATACACACATACATACATACATACATACATACATACATACATACATACATACATACATACATACAGACAGACAGACAGACAGACAGACAGACAGACAGACAGACAGACAGACAGACAGACAGACGGACAGTCATACGGACATACATACAGCCGGACGCCGGACGTATATTCATCCAAATAGCTTCTATAGACTATAGTCTAGAATAGCAAACCTCGAATTGAGAGTGTTAGAAAGAAATCATCAAGGTAGCCTTACATTTTCGTCTCATGTCGGATAAGACAAGTTTTGACAAGTAGAACGGAGCGTCAAGGTTGATACACATTGATTTCTGCCAGTTTTTTCTGTCTGTGGATTCAATCGACCGGAAGTAGGCCATTCCTACAAAAGAAATTTAGAACATGTTGAGTCAATTGCGCCAATGCATCACTCAGATTGGACGAGAGCTCACACCGGCAACGGTTAAAGTGAGGCAGTCGTCGGAACTGCGCTTGTGCGACTTTCTTGTTTACAAACAATGTATTTCATGCATGATATCTAGATGAATCAAGTCAACATAGCTGCAACATTTAAATTTTACGATACTCATTGTTAAAAAACACCTTTTAACTTTCATCAATCGCCAACGTACACTAGATACAGTGTTTACATCGGTCGTAGGGGTCCCTGGCAACCACAGAGCAGAGTTCCGACGACTGCTTCCCTTCAAATAGAAATATACCAGTGCTGAAATGGGCCCCTCAACTAGCATGGAAGGTTAATGTGATTGCAGACAGCATTATTGTGCAAAAAATATGCGCTAGAATTAATAAATATGTTGAGATGGTGTAAGCGTTTACAGAGTCAGTGTCTTTTAGTACTGCCTTATTAGAGCATTTAGCTTGAGCTTTTGTCACCTGTGTCTCTTTAATTCCCAGGCTCAGTACGCGTGCAGCTATGTATTCTTCGCGTCAACAATGTTCAGCACCCGGCGCAGAGTTTACTGTCGACGACGGTCGCTCAATTTAAGATTCTCCTTTCTCCATTTTTGGGGGTACTAAACCATGGATGCAGTGATTTTTTGCATCCGTGCCTACACTAAGGAAAAAGACAATTTTCAGCGCTAGAAATACAAATGTTGATTTATAATACTGAAATGATTTAAACTAAGTGGGACCACAGGGTACCTTTAGTTATCAACAAGACAAATAATCAAGTTGCAGAGCAGCAATTGCTGGGTTCTGAGATGTTTTTCCAGGATACTCGTCATTTGTCTGCACGAGTCCCCAGCAAAGGATACTCGTTTTCTTCATGTCGCCAAACATCAGGGATTTACGTGTTGTTCTGGCTGAAATACGCATAACAAGGTCAAAGGTCATCCGAGGTCACCCACAAATCTGAGAAAGACTTTTCAGTTCGTAATGGTCAAAATGCAAGAAAAACCAATCTCCGAGCTCTATTGGTTGGCCTAGAAATAGATATGTGCATAATAATGAGTTGAATTACTGATTAAAGGCACACTCTATGAAGTGCCTCTAGCCACCAAATACCAGAACTCTACCTTCTGTGCTTGATGATGTACATTAAACTAGGTTAAAAAAGTCGTCACAATGAATGCCTCCATGACATGGTTTATGCCACTAAATACCAGAGCTTTGTCTATTGTAATTGCTAATGTATGTATAAGTCGGTCAAAGGTCCTTCGAGGTCAATGCAAATTTGGGGAAAAAAGATCCCGTATTGCTAAATATCAAACAAAAACCAAACCTCTAGTCCCATTGCTTTGCCCGGAATAAGATAAGCACATGTAACTATAAGTTGGAGAAGATCTTTGAAAGTGAGTGACTTACGCCATCGCATACCAGAGCTGCACCTGTTGCATTTTATGAGAAACTATCAACGAGGTTACTGGCTAGAATGAGAATAAAGATTTCGTTGCCGTCGAATCTATCTGTCAATCTATCTATCTATCTATCTATCTATCTATCTATCTATCTATCTATCTATCTGTTATATATATATATATGTATATATATATATATATATATATATATATATATATATATATATATATATATATATATATATATATATATATTGTGTTCGAGCTTCTTGTTGACAAACGCACTTTTACGTTTTATTGCGTTGTCATGATACCTGCATTGTTGACAAGAATGTCCACGCCATCATTATGAATTTTCTTTACGTCATCAAACAATCGCTTGGCGTTTTCCAGTTGCGCTAGATCGGCCGGCAAGTAGGTAACCGGTACGTCATATTGTCTGTAAGAAAGGATAATGGAGATAATGATTACTTAAGTTTTAGAGTTACGGATAAAATTGAATGAGGTGAATGGACATTAGACATAAATTGCCCCTCGACGACAGATAATCAGACTGTCAAAATTTCACAGTGCCTGCAGTATGCTAGTATGCTGTCCGTGTGGATTCATTATGGAGCTTGCGAAGTAGAGTCAGTTTTCATAGTTTTGTTTTTCCTTTTGAAAAATCGAAGATTTATCTTTTTGCTAACGAAGTTAATGTACAAATAGAGGCTATGTGCATTTCAAACATCGTGAAATCTAAAGTTGAGCATGTTTTCGAACAAAGAAAGAGTTTTACCACAGTTCCCATTACATGTCGCAAGTACGACCATCTCTATTTTCTGTAATTTTGGTTATTCTATTGATCTGTCAAAGTATTCATCACTTTGAAAATTACAATTTCATGTTTATATGTTATTAGTTCAGCATATTAAGCTATTTGAGCTTCCGAGAAATTAAAATCTGTTAGGAGCGACCTCTCTAAAGCGACGATCCTGAACTTTTGCCCCCACTTTGCCAAGGAAACCTTGAAATGCTTTGTTCTAGAATAAAGACTGAAATTCATATTGACAATGCAAACTTTGAATCGAGTATATTCTCTTGCTCCAAGGGACATGAAACGTCAGATATTTATAATTACCAGTTTGTATTTGGTAAGACCATGGAGGTCAAAAAGAGACTCCCCATGTTATGAGTGCGAAAAGCGACTCCAGTGACGAATATTCTATTCCGGTTTATGGTATAGTATACATGAAAATACTTTAGTATTTAACAATGTATTCATTAAAGTTTCTCAGAATATGAACTCCTCCAACCTCTCTCTAGACTTGTGAACAAAGCATAGTGGTTTTTATTTTTATTATATAACTACAGAACTGGTATGCAATAAATGAAATGTTCGAAAATAGATAGAGTATTGTGAATTACAATAAACAATTGATCTTTTCAGATGCTTCCATTACACTAACCCTTGGGGTCGTCTACTTCTCAAATTCGTATCTCAAGACAAATTCATTTTTTGATGATGATTTCGATTGGTATCTTTGTATTAGTCATCCAGTATTTATAGATACTCCGTTTTCCAAGTAGAATTAAATACCGACCCACACAAATCTGTGCTCTTAATCTATGATATTCTCATTTGCTTCTGTAAATATATTTGATTACCGTATTTATCTCTACTTCAGGAAGTCTCAAGGTCACGTGACAGCTATTTTACAGTGTAAATATCTATGTTCTATTGCGTCCACCTGCTGGCAGACTGAACAATACATATGGACGTCTCCTTTAGTTTCCAAAAGTACAAATATGTTACATGAGATTATAAGATATACACGTTTCCATGGAAATTCTCTCAATTTCATTTCTTTTACAATTATAGACGTTTACCCAGGTCCCATGACATTTTTACTCGTGAGGCAAACCATATTCGAAGTTTGTCATTGGCATGCTTGAGTGTCTTTGTATAAGAATGGAATGCAATATTCTGCATTTGAGTCTATGAATAAAATATAGAAATAAAAGGTGACGCCCTGATCATTAACGTTTATTTATGGGCAAGGGCGAGAGAAAAGCCAAAACTTAATGGGCGAGATTAGTGCCAAGCTTGTTAATTTGGCTTTCTCCTCGCCCGCGCCCATAAATAATCGTTCATGGTCAGGGCGGAGTCTGTTATGCCAACACACGCCACATGTTCATTCCGTGATGCCATTTCCCCGGGGAAACAGTTTTTGACCAAATTTGGAAAAGTACCCGGTCACGTGACCGTGGTGTTATCTGTAGCTTTGAAACAATGGTGGGTGATGAGCGACAAGCCTCTCTCCAAAACAGCAAGATTTCCATTCCAACACCGTAGGAACTTGAACAGCTCATTGACGAAAACGGATTCAAGTTTGATAGCTATGCTTAGAATATTTTGGGAAGAAAATAGCACAATTGTTACCGCTGTGGAGAAATCGCCAAGTAAACTTTTCAAATTGGATTGTTGCGGGGCATAATATAAGAACACATTAAAAACATAAGCGAGTGGCGTGTTGTAAAACACTAATAACCTGGTCTTTATTCGGGCTATAGCTCATGACTAGGTAATAGGTGTTTAATATTATCAGCAAACCGTCAAAATTTACAACAATTTCCCAGGCGAAAGACAACGGGGTTCCAGAACTTGTATTACACAAATGTTGTATTTACTGAACAGTGACGTGCTGCGCTGTACGTACTGTCACGTGTGCTGAAAAGAGTTTGCAGTTCGACCAATTAAAACCGTTTTCAGAATTAGACAGCGAAGCTACTTCTGTGAATTACAATAAAATTGTTTACACTGATTAGTTTCAACTCTGGCTTGCTGGCAAAGTAGACAACATTAACAGAGTCAGATCACAGGGCAGCTAGGAAATACAAACAAATAAATAAATAAATAAATAAATAAATAAAATCTCAACAAACATACAAGCAAGCATACAAATACATAAACAAATAATAAACACACAGACAAACATAGACAAATAGATAAACAAACAAACATACAATATCATAGAACGTTGAATGAATAAAAGTAAGAAACAAAAAGACAAATATATATATATATATATATATATATATATATATACATATATATATATATTATATATATACATAAATATATGCATGTGTATGCACATTTGTCTGTTTATTTGTTACTATGTTAGTATGATATTGTATGTTTGTTTGTTTGTTTGTTTATTTATTTGTTTATATTTGTCTGTGTGTGTTTATTATTTATTTATATATTGTATGCTTGTTTGTATGTTTGTTTATATTTTATTTTTTGTTTATTTGTTTGTTTGTGTGTTATTTCCTGGCTACCCTGTGGTCAGATGACACAAGATCGGCTTTTACTCTGCATGTGGGCAGTCAAAATAACTGACTCTGGCAGCTAGCTACAGTTGAAACCAATAAGGGTAAACAGTTTAATTGCAGTTCACAGCAGTAGCTTCACTGTCTAATTCTGAAAATGGTTGTAAAATGCGACGAACAGGGCATGGTAATAACATTATAACGGAAATTTTGAACTGTCGAGGTGAAGCCATAATCATCCTCTACAGAATGCAGAGAGTAGTGACCTTAATTTAACACGATTAGAACTAATGTGGGATGGTGCATCTTTATATTTTTCAAATTTCTCAACACTGTTAGGTGCCCTTTTGCTGAATGTTATAATATTACAAATTACTCATAAAAACAAGTGTGTAACTTAAAAAGAAAAGCAGATGAGCTTACATTTGCTGATTAAATAGACATTACTTTACTATCCAATTATTCAAAATCAGTTCCAATCGTGTTAATTAAACCAACCAATCAACCACAAAATGGTTGTCATCTTTACGAGCATTGTGATTCACTGTACAGCTCAGTAGTTTGAAGCCCTTCACAGTTTTCAGTTTGAGACTAGAATTCACTGTTTCTAGATCCAGGGCCATGCTTTGCATCACTGTTGCTTAGCCAAAAATAGCGCTAGCTGAACTTTATCGAGACTTACTGAATAATATGTCGCGGGTACAATTACAAAACTTACCTTGCAAGCTGTGATGTCAGAGACTCTACCTTCATGGGATGTCTGCTGCCGCTAAGAACTAGGGAGCAACCTCTTCTTGCCAAACTCTCTGCCGTGGCAATCCCTATTCCATTCTTATCACTCGATCCTGTGATAAGGGCAACTCTACCCTGTAAGTTAGCCTAGAGATTTGAATGTGATGTAAGTCACTTACACAGGCTATTTTTCATGTGGTGAAAAGAACTTTCAATTTGGCGCGCCCTTTTTGAGACGATGAATGTCCAAATAAGTCTGTATACATTTGACTTTGTAACATTGAACAGGCCGATGGCGAATTGGCCGCATGTGTAACCCGAAAGACCGAAATGAGCTAAGATCGGTGAAACATCATTGGTGATACAACATTTATTCCCGGCATCCAGTTTAATCTGTGAATTTACAGTGGATTATTTGTTGGATTGGTACATATTATATTGTTTTGGATTGGTAAGATGGTTTCCAGAGTCTGGCCGATAAATATTGTTTAAAACCTGTCTTCTTTGTCAGATTTTTCAAAAACATATAAGGATTCTATTTTTTTATCATGGATTTTCTAGAAATATGTGGGCTGAAAAGACAAGCATGCGAAAATCAGTGAATTCGGCAATACGTTAAGGTGACGCCTTTGTGTGCAGCTAAAAGGTACCCTAACTTCGTGCGAGTTAATTGTTCGGAATGGCTGACAAACTCGTGGCGGTCGCATTTCAGGCAAGAGAGACGGCCAATGATTGTTTATAACTTCTCTGAGTTCTTTCTACACCTAAGACTAGTTTTGATCCAGGGATATGCAGTCCTTCCTTAAATTCGACAGATTTTCAAAACTCCGACACTGAAAACCTGCCTCGCCTTCCTCTTACATATGTGCATTCTCGCGATCCAGTTTGTTTTTGATCGACGAACCCCCGCAAAAATTAAGCTGTAACCATTGTCCTTAATAAGTCATCATCATCTCAGAAATGTAACAAGTGCCTGTGGTAGAACATGTAGGTTTTGACCTAGGAAGTTGGCCAAACATAATAGGCTTTTGAAATCCTCGCCATTGAATGTAAAATTGTAGGGTTTGTGCTTTGTAATTCAAAATCTCCAGGGTATATCTAATTCAAGGTAAGTGCCCCGCCCCGACGTATAACCTTGTCCAATTTCAGTGCAGTTCAAAAAGAAATGTCTGTTGACAGCCCTAATCTTTAGACTCTATAATTTCAAAGTATTTATCTGTATACTATTTTGAATGAACTTTTATTCAAACATCTCATCAGATCTAATGAAAAAGTAAGTACTTTTATTTATTCATTTTGCCTTTTTTGAAACTGTAAGCCTAAATTCACTTGATATTTTTCATGAACGCAATTGTCATTTATTGCTATGAAATTTTATGTCGAAGTTGCAAGGACCGAGACCGTAACCGAAACGTGCTGAGTTCGTGTGGTCTCCGAGAAGCAGATATTTGACAACAGCATTGTGTAAAGCAGGTTGATCACGGGCCTTGACCCATTTGTTATTGCATTTGATCTCTGAGTGTAAATGGCTTGCTTCTACCTCGATGGAGAAAATATGGCAGCATTAGAAACTATCATCTCGAAAACTATACCATCCTTGTTTGTACTGTCGTCTGATATATTAGCTTACAGAGTTGTGTTCAAACACTCCTGTTCGGATTAGGATTTCCTGAAGCAGTGGAGTTAACTTAGTTTGTGACACCTTCTACATTAATGTTTCACGGCCGCTCCCAGACATTGTGATCGCATACAAAAACTTGACCTATACATACAATTGACCGTGGAGATTCAGGGTGTATGAGCTGACGCATACTATGCACCTCAGAGCAAACTTAACTTTTAAATGCCGCTAAAATGTTCATCTCACCTCTAAATACGAATTACTTGCTAAATAACGAACACTTCCCGATGACTTCGAAATCCATGAGAGTTTCCTCGCAAAATTCATGTCTTTCAGCAACACTGGAATTACAACTTGACGGAAAGTTAGAAGTTTGATTAGCATATCATTTGCATGGCGATTTGACCTAGTTCAGCGGCGGAAGTCGCCTTGCCAACGTCCTCGCTATACATGCTAATAGGTGCGCTATGGCGATTGGTGACAATACATTCAGAACGCACTTGCTTTGGAAGAAGACAGTCAAGGAACTGAGAGCTTGCATAAATTAGGGAGTAGCAAATTCAATCAGCATCAAATGATATTGCCTAAAGTAGTTAAAGCAAAGCGAACACGAAGATGGTTACCGAGTCCACGAAGCAAGAAACGAAGTCTGGCTCCATGCCGAGCCTAACTGATATAACACTCTCACTAAGGTTCAACATTAAAGAAATCATGTAATTCTGGGATAAAAGACGTAGTTATCGGAAATTACATCTTGAATTTTATCTAAAAAAACAACAAAATTATGCATGAAAGTGTCAAGCATCTACGTAAAAACTCAACTGTCATGAAATGGATCAAGTATTATATGCAGAGTGGGTAAATTGCAGCATGAAAAAAACGATTTTTCAAAGATCAAAATAAAGACAATATGGCTGTGAAATTTGTTGTAGTCATCAGTATAACTACTCGAATTAAAAGAAAATCATTTATTTGGAACATTCTGTGAGCGATGAAATCGCTCGTGTCAAAAGAGAAAATGATTGGCCGTTGAGATACGGTAGCTTGACTTGCATTGGCAACTATGGTAGATATGACATGGGGATCGACACCACTTTGAAATATCGTGTATGCGATGCTATTTTGTGCGATTTTTTGTTGTAATGTCATCTATTTCCACAATTGATACATGGATATCAAGAGACAATTTGCCCCTCTCTCGAATAAACAAAATTATGCATGAAAACGTAAAGCATCTACGTAAAAAAACAACTGTTATGAAATGAATCAAGTATTATGAAGAGTGGCTAAATTGCAGCATGAAAACACCGATCTGGCTGTGAAATTCGTTGTACTCATCAGTATAACTCTATGAAATAAAAAAATCATTCATTTGGACCATTCTGAGAGCGATGAAATCGCTCGTATCAAGAGAGAAAATGATCGGCCGTTGAGTTAGCTGGATTGGCATTGACAACTATGGTGGATATGACATCAGGATCGACACCAATTTGAAACATCATACACGATGCTATTTTGTGTGATTTTTTTTTGTAATTTCATCCATTTCTACAATTGCGTAGGATCGTTGAGGTCACCGAAATGTCACATAGTTGGCTGATAGGCCGGCTAATGGACACTGCGCTCGGCTATTACTAGTAAATGTTTTTGGTTACGGGGGCTTGTGACTTAAAACATTATTTGCTCACCCTGAGAAAGGAATCATGTTCAGACAGTTAAAGTTAAGCCAAAACTTCTGTACGTTAGACAATTTTTTTATTAAAGACTAACTGATGACAAGAAAAGAAAACAGCTGTCAAATATCATTGGGAACTGTCAATATGTCATTAGCTCCAGCCAGACCAACGGTTGTTTTGCTGTTTGATAGCCTAACTTATTACAAAAATTAAATCAAACTGAAACTTGTAATATGTAATCGTAATATCCGAGCTTTTGTCATACGTCATACTTATAAAGCATTTGGTCTTGCCAAAGTACGCTAGTAACATCAGGGCTGCCATATGGTTATCGAACTGAAGCAGACACAATGCAGATCACACGATCGACGACTTCGACTTTGTCAGAAATTAGAAACATTTTTGCAAGCTAATACCACAGAAACTTTACAAAATTAGTGCGATGACTTTCATGCAGAGGCTTTTTTCTATGAAACGGCAAAAATCGCCCGGAAATACAGGAGCAGAGTTTGCACACACTAACCCTACGTAGAGAGTCGACGAATGTTTCACAGGATTGACTTTGACTGCAGCGGAAAGGGGTCAAACCGGCGACGTATAGTTGAAAAATAACAATCTTCCTCATGCAGTTGAACACTATTTTGAGATTCCAAAGCACTCGTATCCAACACGTTTAACACAAGTTGAAAATTTTCGTATTCCAGGCTCAAATTTGACAATTTCACAACATAACATTAGGTATGCAGCTGTGAAACACTGGAATTCCCTGCCTGACTATCTCAAACAATTGTCAAGTAGACAAGTTTTCAAGTCCGCATTGAAACATCACTTACTGAATCTACGTTAAAACTGTGTTTGTTTCTATCCTCCACCACACTCAAGCTTGTACTGAATAATTATTAGTATACTCAGGGGCCATGAACTCGACTAGTCCTATTAGACTATTTTCATGGTCCCCACTAGATTTTACAATACTGCAATGTTCTTTCTTTTTCTTGACTTTGTACAACTTCAGTAAGACACCGTTCCTTTTCGTTTTTATTATTGTACATACTGTGAAGCATCTGGTGAAATAAAGCAGTCATTCATTCATTCACAATTACGCATGCGCAAGCAAACTTCCGGTGACATTGAGGAAAGGTTCTAGAATTTAGAAGTGGGGTTATGGGGTTCGTATGTTGCTCGGATGAGCTCGGCTCTGTTCGATTAACAAAAGCATCGGCAAAGGTTCTTCTCAAATTTTGAGAAAGTTTAATTTGATACCGAAGATTGATAGGATCAACCTTATGACAAAGACATCGGTCCTTCATGTCTTAAGCAGATATCCTCCGCTAAAAAGTTGTGATTTTACTCAGATTTGCATTGTTCGCAGAGTGATATCAAACTTAGTTTTTCTCCAACGAGGTTCCACTATTGGTTGTCCAAAGGTCAAGGAGTCAATACTGATGGGCATGCCAACCAATCTATTTCAAACTAATTCAACAAAGGTGTTTTCAGGTGCAATTATAACATTTAAAAGAAATTTCAGGAAAAAAATAGCGGGGAACGTAAAAGCTCTTCGTAGGTGCCCTCCAGTCATGACTTGAAAAAACTGATTTCCCCTCTCCCTCACAACCAAATCTCCCCAGTGCCCCTCTCACCGCCACTAGAAACACCCCAGTCCCCGTTCCCCTTTTACTTTTGGACCGACAAAGATCGTTCACAGTAAACTTTGATTGGTAAGTCAGTACTTTTTGCTTCCATATACAAGTTGATGAAGTGTTGATTACGTAGGCTTTTTTTGGTTTGGTTGGTCTATTAGGCCATGACGTCGATACATCTCTGTGTAACATGTGCCTTTAAGCCATGTCTGTGCCTCATTTTTTGCCTTTTGTTTTTGTTTTTGTTTTTGTCGTTGCTGTTCCTTTTTTTGTTTTTCGTTTTTTCCTGATTTCGTTGTAGAAATCAAGGTTTCTTTTTTTCTTTTTCGTTTGTCCTTTTGTAAAATTCGGGAGCCGTACAAGTTTGGAACAAGATTTATGCATTGTAGTGTCACATTTTTAATTAGTTTTCAATGTTATTTCCTTAAATGTTCGTGGTATAGCCAATTATAAGAAGAGAAAAGGGGTTTTTCAGTGGTTAATTAAGAAAAATCCCAATATTATTTTTTTGCAAGAGACCCACAGTGTCAAAAAGACGAGTTAATGTGGCCTAGCTTACTTCCGGGCCATTTCATTTTCTCGCACGATTCCTCTTATAGCAAAGGCGTAACCACTATTCTTAGAAATATCAACTTTTTCATTAAGAAAGTTAATACTGACGATTAGGGCAGAACTATTGTTATTTCTGTTGACATTTTTGATAAGCCATTTCTGTTGATCAATTGCTATGGCCCAAATAATGAAAATGAGCATGCTTTCTACCTTTTGCACATTAGTGAAATGATGCGTAATATTGATATAGAACCAGATAGAGAAAGGTAATATGGGTAGGGGATCACATTATGGGAATATATGTAAATTTAGATAGACAAGGAGGCAACCCCACAATATGGAAAAAGTCCGTTTCTTCTCAAACCGATATCTGTTCCAAGCACGATCTCACCGATATTTGGAGAGTTCGAAATCCGTCTATGAAGCGTTTTACTTGGCGAAGACTGCGTCCGGAGTTAATACAGAGTCGCTTGGATTACTTTCTTGTAAGTAGTTCTCTTCAACTGGCTGTTATAGACACAGATATCATTTTTTGTAGTTATAGCGATCATTCTGCAATTACACTTTCCATAGGAGATAGTCGTACAAACCTCGGACGTTCTTATTGGAAGTTTAATAATAGTTTCCTTGAGGACGAGGAGTTTATAAATCTCATTTAGGGCCTACGGTAATTTTGAAAGCTGGGTTGAAGAGTATCATTCACAAGATCCAATTCATTTATGGGAATTTATCAAATACAAAGTTAAGACGGTTTCCTGTGCTTATGGCCGACAAAAGGCGAAAGCCAGAAAGAATAATATTGAAGAGCTTGAGTCTAAGCTCACGTATCTGGAGGCTGCGTTAGCATCAGATTCTTCTAACTATGTGAGTAATGAAATTGAAGGCGTTAGAAAAGAACTACAGGTGGAATTGGATCACAGAATTGAAGGTAGTATAATTCGTTAAAGGTCAAACTGGTACGAGTTGGGAGAAAAGAACACAAAGTACTTTTTAGGTCTTGAAAAGGCGAACTCTGGAAAATCACATATTACGCAGATTGTAAACAATGATGGCCAGGAAATTCCGAATTTCCCCGACATTTTAGTAGAGCTCGAGTCCTTTTACTCCACACTTTACTGTAGCAGACAAAATAAGAACGACCCAAACTCTATTACTGACTTTTTTAACAGAGTCAGTCTTCCCAAGTTAAGTGATTTTGAGAAGACGTCCTATGATGGCCCAATCACTGTTAACGAAGCCCCTCAAGCCCTGAACAGCATGCCCACAAATAAAACACCGCGGTCTTTCTGTAGAGTTCTATGTTAAATATTGGCCCCTGATCAGCCCGTATGTTGTCAGTGCTCTAAATATGACTTATGAAAAAGGGGACCTTGGCAATAGCCAGAAACAGGGAGTAATTACTCTTATTGAAAAGAAAGGAAAAGATAAGCGTTACATTAACGATTGGAGGCCCATCACACTTTTAAATGTAAACTACAAGATTGCTGCTAAATGTATTTCAAGACGTATAGACAAGATTCTGCCCAAAATTATTAATGAAAACCAGTCAGCCTTCATCAAGGGGCGTCATATAGGTGATTGTGTTCGAATTATTGAGGGCATAATGGATTACACACAGAGGGAGAACTTACTTGGTATTCTAATGGCAATTGACTTCGAGAAGGCTTTCGATAGTTTAGAGTGGTCCTTTCTGTGTAAAGCACTCGAAGTCTTCAATTTTGGCCTCTCCCTTATCAAGTGGATTCGCACTTTCTCTTCACACCCTTCCGGTTGCGTCCTTAACCGCGACCTATCTACAGGCTACTTTGAACTTGAACGGGCGTTCGCCAAGGTGATACTCTTTCTCCTGTGCTTTTTATTATCGGAATAGAGGTGCTGTTAGCAGCAATTCAACAAGATGACTCTATTCGAGGAATTGAGATTCTCAACAGTGTTATCGAAAACTCTGCATTTGCAGATGACCTGACGTGTTTCCTTGCAGATGAAGTGTCAGCATCAAATCTCCTTTCTCTGCTTAACAATTTTCATTCTGTTTCTGGTCTGTCTATAAATCGTAGCAAAACTGAAGCTTTGTGGTCGGGGAAGTGGAGGTTCAGAAAGGACAAGCAATTGGGTATCAATTGGCCCAACTCTCCTATCAAGATTCAATTTGGTGTTTATTTTTCGTACAACTCCGAGTGTGCCTACCATGATAATATCAGTGGCCCTCTAGATTCTATGTCCCGCTTGCTGAACCTATGGAGCTCCAGAGGGCTCTCTCTAATTGGTAAAATCCAAATAATTAAGGCATTGATAATTTCCAAGTTTTTGTATTTATTTAACCTTATTAACATCAAGATGGCTGATATAAAAATCATTAACAGTGTTATTCATCGCTTCATTTGGAAAGAACCTGATCGTATCAGTAGAAACTCATTGATAGGCGAGATCAAAGATGGGGGTTTAGGAATGGTTGACGTTTTTGCAATGTATAAGGCGTTTAAAGTTTCAAGGATGAAACGTTTTTTAGCAGACGATGTACGTCACCCATGGAAAGCATTTTTGAATTTTCTTTTGCTTCCAGTTGGTGGCAATCTTGTCTTCTGTAGCAAATTTAGCACCGAGCTCCTGCCTATTCATTTGCCAAAATTTAGCAGAGAAATGTTGGATTTTTGGAGCGAGATAAACCCGTGTAATTCTTTTGGTATTGCCCAACACATTATCTGGACAACAAAGAGATTCTCGTAAAAATAGGTCGATTTTTGAGAACTTTCTTTTCAAAAAAGGTATTGTATATGTTGCAGATATTTTTAATGAAGAAAATAAGTTTAAAACATGGAATGACTTATCAGCAATTGGTTGTAATTTAAACCACTTGTTACAATGGCAAGGTATTTTAATGTCAATACCACCGATATGGAAGCAGTGCAGACCGGAGTTAGTTAGACCGGAATTGCCTGTCAGTATTGTTATCAATGATAAGTTAATGCCACTTAAAAATTGTACAGTAAAGACTATCAGAAAACGTTTTACATCAGATTATTTTATCACACCGAAATGTAATTTTTTTTTTCACAATTTCTCGATGTAGATGAAAACGAGTGGGTGGATATTTTTTACTACCATTTAATGTAACCATGGAAACAAAACTGCAAGCTTTTCAATGGAAAGTTGTCCACAATATCATTTATACTAATTATGCCCTATATCGAATGAGTCCACCAATAGCAATCAACAGCTTATGTTCATTTTGCAAGGAAGTTGATGAAACAATTCTTCATTTATTTGTGCATTGTGAATGTGTACAATCAATATGGAAAAGCTTTTTGGGACTGTGGGGTGCTGCTCTCGAAGCACCATCCAGTTTCTCAGCTAAGCAAATTCTGCTTGGAGACAAGTCTTTCAACTTATTGTTAAATCAGGTGATTCTCATCGCTAAAAAATCGATTTATTATTGTACACTTAAAAATGTCATACCGTCTTTTAATCTTGTGAGAATAAATGTAAAAACTGCCAAGAAAGTTGAAATGTACATTGCCAAAAGAAATAACTGTATTGAAAGAGCTCTACTTAAGTGGGAACATTTTTAAGTGTAATTTTATTTATTAGGTGTGAAAATTATGCTTTGATTGCCAATATGTAAAGAGTTCATGTTCTTTTGCAAGTTATGTAATTAATTTTTTTTCGTATCTCCCGAAATAAAAAAAAGTAAAAAAAAAAGAAAAGAAAAGCAAAGTTTTGAGTATCGGTAGGCAAGAAGACATCACCACTTAAAAAAATACTTTTTTCTAAAATTTCTATTAATTGTTAACCTACGTCATACTTATAAGTGCGCTAGTGCAGTAGTGACCTGCGGCCTGCGAAAATGTGCATAACTGGTTCAGTTAACTTGCCAAAAGATGTACCCGCATCATATGTACCTGCCGTCCCGCCACCGACTTCGCCAGCCGATTGGGTGTTTCCTCGGGCAGGGACCCTCACTCCGAGTGTAGGGAGACTATTCTACGCCGACCTAAACAAAGCCGCGCGGACCTGACGATGTCCAGCCAACGAACTGCCTGTCAGTGTGAATTTGGCACAAATACTGATCATCATTCATGATTCGAGTGCTGTACGGTACTTTTGTAAGCTTAAGTATACAATAATGACAGAAACATAATTTTTTATCGAGAATATTTATAATCATAAGGGAGCCGTCATTATTTACGGCCTGGGGGTCGGAGGAATGTGAGGGGGTCACTCAAAAAATGGAAACTTCAAGGGGGTTGCTAAAAATGTGGAGAGGAAGAAGGGGTACTCAATTTTTTGTGTGAGATAAATTGAAACACCTCTCAGATTGCATCATTGCACACATCAATTTCTCAAAATTTTCGAAGCGAGAGGGGGAATACCCCCTCTTGTGCTCTCCCCTTACGGTGTTCCAACAGTTGTACTAGTAAAAGACAAATTGAAAATACATCTCAGATTGCACCAGACTGCACCACTGCGCACATCAATTTCTCAAATTTTCCTTGCAAGATAAGAAACAGCCCCTCTGACACTTTCCCCTTAGCGTCTGGCGTGTTCTCATCCCTGTACTTTCAAATTCTGCCCAGTCAGATATCCTAGTGAAAACCCTGCCATGATACCCATCCAAAACAAGTATGGTTAGATACTGGTTACAGCGTGAGCTTTTACATCTGTATTTTGTTGTGACTTTGAATTTCATTTTGATGGCTTCACCTTTTTCAACCCCCATGAGATAACTGATGATAATTTAGCAGGGTATATCAGGATTTGAAGGGTCTTTACTATTGCTGTATTTTGGAAATTTTACAAATACATGTATTGGTATTTAACTTTTCTACGTGAGGAGGGGGGTCACTCGTAATTTCTGACTTAGAGGGGTTACTCAAACTTCATTATGGTTGACGGGGGGGGGGTTACTCGAAATTTCGGAGTTTCCGATGAAATTCCTCCTACCCCCAGGCCGTAAATAACGGCTCCCTAAAGTTATTAAGAACACGGTCTGTACTACAACTGCGCGAATTTAGCCAAAATTGATCATCATTCAGGATACCATTGCAGTAGGGTACTTTAAGTATACAATAATGACCGAAATATTTGATGTTTATCGACGGTATTCATAATCATAAATTTATTTATTTTTTACACTCTTGCTATGACTGATAATGCCTTGTGACCCTTTGGACAGGCCACAAGGGACGACCGAGAGTGGAGGCAATTTTCTTTACACCTGAGTGTCATCAGAGCGACTAGCTGTGGAAACGCGGGAGCAAAAGTGCAACGGAAGTGAGAGCGCCGCCACTGTTTGGAATGTGCACAGACAGCTGCGTTTCCACAGCTACAGAGCAACATGTATCGACACTCTAACTGGATAGATACGTATGTATCGACTTTTCCATGCGATAGATATAAAAGCAGAACATTTATTAATCTTTATGTACAGTGGTAAAAAAATGCACTGCATGCGTCTTCCGTCCAGCAAGGTTCGATTACACCCTGATAGGCTGAGATAATGTCCTGGATGACTTTGATAGCAACCTGGTAGAGGGGATAACAACGCAAAGCCTGAGATAATACCCTGATAATCTGTGGTCGGCAAAATGTACATCTCTTTCCACTCACATCCTGACGCCACATTTCCAGCACTATATCATTTCAAGATACGGTGTTCCAAGCTCCTTTTTTCACAAAAACGTATCTTTGATTGGCTGTTTTCTTTCCTTGCAGAGTCTGACTAATCTTTTCTGTGCTTTCTCCTCACACACCCCTGCACCATTCCTGCATTTGATAAAATAAAGTCTGGTGGTAAGTTACCATTAAATTTGAAATGTCAAAAAATAAAAGTCACATGGTCTCTCGACATTGATGTTTTCAATGTACTGTATGTTCCTTTACTATTCACATGAAGTGTACACGACGTACGCAATGACAACCGTTCATTGCAATAATCCCATCGAATGGAGCTCGTGCTCTGATATCTGTTGTTGTAACATTGCAAAATTTGTCTTCAGGTTCATCATCAATTCCATCTGAGGTAGGGGATGCGGGTTCACGTTATTGTGACTACCTGACGTTTGTTGTGAGCGTCGAACAACTACTCCGCATTGTGCTTTATTTTACCTTTATATGCTTAATCAGTACATGAAACAGACTATGAAGCGTAAATATGTCCGTCGTCTTCTTCCACCTCCCACTAACAGCATATGTAAAGTATTATCCTTGATAGCGCCACGTATTCTGCGCACTATGCTATGTTATGCTACGGCTGACATATGAAATCTAGATTCAGATATCGACGATGGCATTGATCCTTACCAACATCCCGGCTGAGTTAATAAGTGTAACACCTATTATGTATTTTGACGATAATTACTGGAGATAAAATCAAGACCATTTACAGGCGGAACAAAAGATGTAGAGGACACTTGCTGCTGATGGAACGTTAAAGGGAGGCGGTCGTTGCAGTGTCGTTGGAACTGCGCATGTGCGACTTTCTTGTTTATAGACAATGTATTTCATGCATGATAATTAGATGCATCACTTCAGTATAGCTGCAGCATTTAAATGTTACGATATTCATTGTTAACAAACATGTCTTAACTTTCATCAATCGCCAATATACCCTAAATACAGTGTTTACATCGGTCGTAGGTGTCCCTGGCAACCTTTGAGCAGAGTTCCGACGAGCTCCTCCCTTAAGTCCAGAACCGTACCCAGAATCAGTTTACTTGCCGACCTGTCTCTTTTTGTTACATGACCAAAAGTCTGCATTTATCAGTAGCATATACGAGAAGCATCTACGACTGGTGCCTTGAATGATGAGATGGTGTCTGTGACGAGCTGTGGTCCAAATGTTTGTAATTACAGTATGTAGCGTATACTCACCTTTGATCAACGTGACCACTTTTTGGACGCACGTTCTCACAACAGAACAGCGGTGTGAGGGTCGACTTGAACGCCGCCCGGAACTCTCTATTGCACATGCCATAAACGACGAAATTCACTGCCGAGTTTGTGTGTAAGAAGATACGAACCACAGCCCTGAAGAGAGAACCGCGACAGAGAAGAGAGATATTATGATTGACGTCTCGATCTTTCCTGCATTGTTTCAGAAATTTCATTGTTCCAAACTTGCATCTCATTAAGTCTGTTTCAATGAATAATTTTGTGATGCTTGTGACTGTGCAAATCAAACTGAAGTGCTGACCCCGAATAAACTTTTCTTCTGCAACTGTTACGCGCTCGCAATTGAGAAGGGTTGTCTTTTGGATGAAACAAAATGTTGAACTCCCATTAGGTACGCAGAGCTAAGTCTGCAGAGAACGCTAGGAGCTGTATCTACAGCATGGAACTCTCAGTGTCAATATTTTTACGCTCTTCGTTTGCGCTTATCCTCTATTCCTTTTAACCGCGAAACCTACTTTGTGAGGTTTTTAGACATCGCTGTCGAATCTCTAACGTGGAAACTGATATAATTACAATGCTCGGGATGTTTTCACATTTGCAGGTTCTGACCACAAGAGCCCCAACGCCATTTTGGCCACAAAAACTATCATCCGACGACGGCAGATCACGTGGCCGTGGATATGTACTTTGCGATTGTGAAACCAAGATGTCTGTATGCTTCTCAGGAATATCTTCCTTTTCTCTTTAATCTTATTTGTTGAATGCCGGTATATTTTTAAAAGAAAGAATCAGAAGTTGATCAGAATGATTTGCGGCTATAGTCAACACTTTTAGCATCTTAAAACATTGGTTTCCATCCAGTTGAGTATATAGCTATAAATTCGACGCTTTTGGGCGGTCTAGACTAAGATCATCCTTCTATACGTATAAATTGTACTTACCTGATGTACCTGTTTATTTCACAGTGACAAGTGAACTCAACGAAGAGGAATATAAGCAGCGGCATCCACGCCAGGCAAAAATAACCAAGTATCATGGCGATCATCTTGGTAACTTTCAGCTCATGTCGGAAACTGTGGCCGTGTTCGATACTCATAGCTCGTACCTGCACGGTGAACAAATCCAAATATGCCTTGTAAAACTCGCAATATATAAGAATTGCTTCGACAGTCCGTTTGTTCCACATTCCCACACGGCGCAAGTGGTACCGAGATAATGATCCTGTGCAACATTTTAGAAATATACCTATATGTATTAGCCAGGCTGCAAATGACATGACAAAGTAAATCACGGGAAAAAAACCCTAAAAACTTCATTCGCTGTTCCTTTTTAAAACGCCTGTACATATAGAAAAAACACACGAACCTTTTGTTATGCCTTGTAATATAATCACGCGTATACCTAGCACCTACATGACTTGTGGGAATGGAAAAATCATTTACAAAGGCAAAACACATTGACGACATCAAAAGCAGGAATTTCACAACGCTATAGAGAAGACCACTCAGTTTGAACTCAACAGAAATTCTAGGTGACCTTTGAACTCGAACTGTAGCATACGACGCAGAAAATATCTGGCAAAGCTGTCTGCTTGTTTCCTATCCTGTAAGGGAGACGATACCATCTAGAAACGTGCACGGCGGATATCTCGCCATAAACACATCAATCTCGCGTGTCACGTTATTTCGCTTTTAAAAACTGTAACAGCACCGCGTTAAGTAGGCTGTACACCTGTGTCGAACGAGTTTACTCAAAATATTTAAAGCGTTAAAAGAAAAAAGGGCTTGATACAACTGCGACAGAAATTACGAACAATTTCATTACACAAACACCCTAAATTCACAGTAGACCTTGCAAGAAATTACCAGCCGAAATTCTCATCCAATGAATTGTGGGATCGATGACTGACTGACAGTGAATGAATGAATGAATGAATGAATGAATGAATGAATGAATGAATGAATGAATGAATGAATGAATGAATGAAACGAATTCATCAATTTCTCTCCTAGAAATCTCTCTCTCACTCTCTCTCTCTCTCGCTCAACTTTATTCAAGCTCTCTGTTTGCAGGAGTTTTGTGATATGTACAATAACCACTGAACACTTTTAATTTACTATCGACATCCATATTTTGGCGCACAACATCACACGACACAATGACCGTGTCTGCATATTTCTTCGAACGGCGTAGTGATAAAGTGTGTTAGTTAGTGAAAATGTAGTAAGTACCTGCTTCCTGACAACGAGCCATATTCTGATGTAGAGTGTCATCATGATGACCAGGGGAATTAGTACAACGACGGTGGAGATGGTTAAGCTGTGCCACAGCTCATCGTACATGAGTTCGTAGCGGCAGAGACCGTGGAAGTTCACTGAAATTGGAAAGGTATATAGTATTAAGAGTTCGACACTGCTATCGAATTATGTCCACAAATGTACATCCGTAAGCTTTTGCATGCACACGAATGAGTAGACTGGAAGATCCGTCGCTCGAGGGCGCTCTCTACGCTCCCCGTCTTAGGGGAGCGTAGGGAGCATCCTCGAGCGACGGATCTTTCAGTCTAACAAATGAGTGGATGAACGGATAGATAGATGTATGCGACTGTCAATGATGATGTAATTCCCCTTGACTTCCTTCGATACATCCACGACAAAATGAAAACGAATGTGTTTAAAAGTAGCAACGGAGTCAGAAATATTTGGTAGCGAGAAAAATACGCATATATAGAGAAATATCTACCTTTGTGTACAGGTCTGACGTACTGTACAAATGAGTAGAAAGCGGAGAAGATCCATATGGAGACGATAGCCGCCGCCGTGCGACGAGCTGTGACACGATCATGATACCGAAGTGGGTCGAATATGGAGATGTAGCGTGTAACGGTGATAGCAACCAAGGACCAGGCAGAACAACAGTGGAATACTTCAACTCCAGCGAGAAGGAACAGACATAAATGCCACGTATCTTGCGTGTAAAGGAAAAATACATACAGAGTTTGTCAGAATAAACTTCAGTGTATGATTTCATGAAGTTAGTATATGTTGCACATTCTTTATTTTCATATGACAAATTTTTAATGACAGTTTCAGTGTACCTATAGTAACCATGAAAGAAAGGTTAATTATTTATAATGAGAGAGAGAGAGAGAGAGAGAGAGAGAGAGAGAGAGAGAGAGAGAGAGGGGCGCCCTGGGTGGGGAGTTGAGGTAAGTAGAAAAGTATCTTCCATGAGATTTTACTGTTCCTGAGCTATTACATACACGGTAAATTACATTCGCCTGAACTCCGTGTTATTAGTCTGGTCCAGGTCATGAAGAAGTTGAGTGAGATTATGTGACGATATTTAATAGTGCTATTAAAGGATAATGTTTCTTAAATCTGGATTACTATAGTGACTGCTTGAGGGCGCATCGTTTCATATCTGTTGCTTCCGCCAAGATTGACCTTATACAATATCTCCAATCCCTTGATTTAATTCTGATGAGACTGACTTTTCGCATTAATAAGGCAGTTCAAAGGCCGTAGATAAATGGGTGAAACGCTGTTCTTATATATATATATATATATATATATATATATATATATATATATATATATATATATATATATATATATATGTGTGTGTGTGTGTGTGTGTGTGTGTGTGTGTATGTGTGTGTGTGTGTGTGTGGTAAACTTTTAACTTTTAAGCTCATATGCTTTTTCTTTTTAAGTTATACACTTGTTTTTATGAGTAATTTGAAATATTGCAACATTCAGCTCTAAGCTTAGGGCACCTAACACTCTTAAGAAATTTGAAATATATGAAGATCAAATATCCCAGATTAGTTCCGATATATATATATATATATATATATATATATATATATATATATATATACAATAGTATTACCAAATTGCAAATGACGTCACTTTATGATACGATAGTGATGATGATGTCATATTATAGATACATTGTTATTTTGGGTTAGTCGGGAGTATGCAAGGGCCGGCATACGGCTGCCGCAATATGCCAACTTTTCCATAGAATAAGTTTGTCAAAATTTCATAGCCATCCGAAAATTACTTTCAGTTGAAGTGTAAGTGATAGCTTCTCGACTGAGATTTTTAATTGAGGCCGAGAAATCAAAACCCACATGAAGATGAGTAAAATTGTAGATTTTAAGTTTGCCTTCTCCCGGGATTTCAGAAAACCATCATAACCAGAAAATGCCTGTCTTTGAGTGTTTTATTGAAAAGTGAATGTTAATCCCGTCTGGAATTCATTTGTTGATAATAACATTGCATATTGTACAAGTGTTGGCAAGGTTCACACTGTGTAGTTCAACTTACTCAACTGAGAAGATGAATATACTTGAAGAGAATGTACTTGCTCCATGGATCAAAAGTAACTTGATAATGTGGAAAGTTATATTCATTGTTCATTTAATCTCAGCAGGAATTCAATGCACTGTAAGAAAGTCAAAACACCGCGTCAACTTACTCATCGTTTCCCGTATCTGCGGTATTTCCATGTGACTGAGGTTGTACGGCGTGTAGATCAGTCCCATCAACAGATCGGAAACGGCTAAATTTAGGATGAAATAATTACAGCAGTTCTTCAGGTGTCTGTAACGGACCACGCAGCTAATCACCAGGAGATTGCCGATGATCGTAAACAACGTTATCAGAAAGATGATCGTGTAGTAAAAGCAATAGTACACCAAATCAGATGACGTCAAATACGGGGAGGTCAAATTTGATGACGTATCAGGCTCCTGAAACAAACAAAATTTTCATCATGGAAAGTGCTGTGACCCGTATACAAGTGGGCGGCTCTTCTGAAAAATATTGATGTCCCACTGTAATTTTATGATAGCAGATACTGATAAAAAACGACGAAATAGTGCACTGTTAAGAATATTTTTCATTCAAAGGTCAGTCAGTATGCCCCCACGATAATTTTTTATATTCCATTTCAAAACATAAATTTTATTGTCACGTTTTCGCGAAAGATAACGTCCGACTCAAAGAATCTACATTTTGCAAGGTAACTGTTCAATTTTTATTAGCATTAACCTAAATTAAATTAGCGTAAAAATTTAACAAACTTTATTTAAACTGTCCTTTTCGAAAATGAGTTTTGATATCGAGTGAAGGAATATTACTGACGAGAAAACTGGATCAACGAGGAGAGGTTATGTGATGGACCGTTAAGCTCGTTATAACTTTAGAAATATGAAAATGTATGGACATGATACTTCAAAATATGCAAATTTCTCATTATGAAGTTCTTTTTTATACTTTGTCCACTCATTTTTCCACGAGGACTACTTTTTGCAGGTATAAAATCTAGCAGCTTAAAAACTGTAGTATTCAAGTTCAAGGTCACAGCTTTCGTATTGATACTCGCACTCCCTTGAAATGATGTCCGTCTATTGGCAGGTCAGAAAAACATGCCCTTCGTTTTCGCCAGCTATTCACTTACACAAACAAAACAAACAACGGTTCTGTTCTAAAAGGCAGACGTTCGATTATTTGGCGTACGGATGATACTCTCAATCTGCGCGTGCGCACTGTTTCCCTTTGTCAAGCTCACAAACCAATTGATTTATTCGCCAATTAAACACATTGATACGCTGTGATTCTGATCTATACCTTCGGGGACTTATTCAAAACCGCCTGTTGAGTCCGTATGATTTGTTCTAATAATACTTTCAAGTCCCAGTACATAGATTCGACGATATGATCATTGCATCAGCATAAAGTTCATGCGTTGTCAATAACCATAAATGACTTGAACTGGAGTTTTTAGTGTTCTGCCATGATTTAAGGACATTCACATGGACTTTTTAATCAACAGCTTCCACTGCATGACGCTGCACGAGATAGCATTATTATCGTTTTACTATTCTCTGTTTGGCTGCTACATGCTGCGGCAAAAAAATAGATTATCAACATGTCAAGGTAAATGAGCCGTCCATGTCTAGACTATTACTCGCTATTGCATTAAATTTGCAAAACCTATTGCACTCTCAAAATGTGTGACCTGTTCAAGGATAGCTTTACTCATAGTTAAACGTAAAAGCAATATCGGCACAGTTATATTTCCTCTGTTGCAAGTTTTGAGGAGACTCAGAATTTAAAAAATAATCATTTGCAATTTTGTGTAGAGAGTAATTAGGTCGTATAGATGGCAAGATGCATACATAGATACATACATAGATACATAGATGCATAGTCATACATACATAGATACATAGATACATAGATACATACATACATACATACATACATATATCGTTTTAAGTTGATATTGGACACAACTTTGAATGATAATTAATCTATATCAAAAACAGCTTTGTTTGCAAATTTACGGAGACGGGAGCTTTGATGACAAAATATGGGGCGAAATGGGTATATTAATTAGTATGTTGTTAATTGTATGTAAAAGTGTAGCAAACTGTTGATGGAGTACAAATTAATTCACGAGACTAAAATTAAAGTGCAATGCGATGAAATAGAGTGCATAGAATTGACTTAGAGTCTTAAAGAAAAAAAAGAAGTGCATTTACTTAAAGAGGCACTCTCACTTGGTAACATTTTAAAACACATTTTTTAATGCCAACGGTCGATATGTGAGGTGGCGACTGCACGCGGATCTCGAGATATCGATAAATACATGTCATTTCCCGAGCGTATTTTTCACATCCCGAAATTTTACGATCGTTTCTGATTTTGACCCGAAATCCCCCGAAGGTTTGTTGTTGTGCTGATTGACGATATTCTAGGGAGTCTACAATAAGTTCGAAAGACGCAATTAATTTACTTCCCACTGCAAAGACTTTATATACAGCATTATGCCATTACCTCAGGTAAGTTTTGTAAAACTTCTCCTTAGTTTTTGTCGTTTTCATTATTCTAAATCAGTTGTACTATATTTTTAACCAATACCACATAAACATCAGTTTTACGTGTCAAATATTAGCCGCCTCTGATGACTACACTTTGTCGTTTGCCACACAGTACGCCGGCGCGTGGTATGCGTCTATGCATACCACTCGGCGGCCGCTATGTATCAACCGCACGTATAACTGTGCTAGTCACCTATGCGAATTCTGGTGGAATCAAACTTTGTTTTCCGTTTTTTTCTTAGAGTCAGTAAGACTCGGCTTTCCCCCGGGGAGCATGACCGATCACCGACGCGAGTGGTACTGTGGCGTACAGCAGCGTCAGCGTAGACTCGTACTCCATAGCTTAGTTGACAATGGCCCCAGTGCCGAACGTTCGATGTTCGGAAGCTGAATTTAGGTGGGCCACCGGAATTCAAACTTTTACTTTTTTGAGGACATGTTTTTATCGATATCTCGTGATCCGCGCGCAGTCGCCACGTCAAATATCGACCGTTGGCATTAAAAAATATGCTTTAAAAATGTTACCAAGTGGGAGTGCCACTTTAATCATGTGATATGGGGAATTATATTACCATGCGCTGCCCGTCGCATTTCGATTGATCGAGCTGAACCACGTGACTGACCACAACTACACAGTAATGGGTGGTTTACATGCCGTGAATATGAATAATAAGATTAACAACTCAAAGTATCGTAACTTTACATCTCAAACGTAAATCACAATCAATCACAAAATGAAATGGAGCATTTGTAGGTCAGTTGAGATACTAATTTCTGAAAACATCTCCGGATCGCCAATTTTTTACAGCGCGCTTGACAGTGCGTCGCGTAATTCTCAGTTTCTTGGGCCCAGTTGTCGTTCGCTCCTAAAATTTTCGGAAATTTTGACGGTTTTCTTGGATTCGCTGATAATGTAATGGAAATAACAGACTCCGCTCTGACCATTAACGTTTATTTGTGGGCGCGGGCTCGAGGAAAGCCAAATTAACGGGCTCGGCAAGCCTCGCCCGTTAATTTTTGGCTTTCCTCTCGCCCTTGCCCACAAATAAACGTTAATGGTAAGCGCGTCGCCCGTTATTTCTATATTAATTTTTCGATTGAATTTTGACACGCAGACGACACCCAACACCCTGTAACACCTGAACCAGCAAGTCTTGCGTCGCGTCAAAACATTATTGTTAGAACAAAAATAGCACATACGACACTCAATCCGGTATTGCTGTGGATAAAAATTGTCTATCGTGTTGCCATCACTTTAGTACATTACCCAAAATCAGAATTTTGAGAAACCTACATGTAATCTATAGCATAAAATTGTATGTTCGCGTTATGTCTTATTCATTATATTGGTTCTCAGTAATTAACGGTTGCAAACTACGGAAGTATGAAGCTAAGCTATCCCAATAACAACAAATTGCATTAAACCGTGTTCTATTTATACCCTGTACTGCGTGAAATATATTCAATAACACAAGTATGGTTGTATCGCCCCTTTCAAAGATCATATTTGACGAGCGTGTCTTAAAATATAATTAACAAGACGTAATTAAACTGATCTAGTAAAAATTTCGGGATATTTATGTTTAATTTTGAAAAAAAAAACAGCGTCAAAACACTAAGGGTAACTATTTAATCAAAAGATCAATCGACATTATCATACACATTGTTGAGTCAGGTACATCGACGGGATGGTCATGGTTAGGTTTTGTATAACACGGCGTCAATAATAATAAGAAATGAGTTAAAATACTTACAGTTGATTCCAGATTATAAACAACGGTGTGTGATTCCATTCTTTCGGTGGTCAGTTGCTCTGAATAGGTAAACAAAAAAAGCTAATGTGGGTGAATTGCAAACTGAGAAGAGAGATACTCATAAATATGTTCCCTCTATACGTACCAGTGCGCAACGAGCAAACGCCGCATTTCTGAGCAGAGAAAGTATGTCTCTCAGTGACGTCACGTATAGCTGCCTCGACCTTGATTTGTTGCAAAGACCGAGTGTATATATCAGAGTCACATGGGAGTATGTCACCTTGATAGAGCTCCATCAAGTGGCATGACATCACCAACTCCGTAGTTTGTTGACATGAAACAACAAGCCGACTGGCGTCAGATATCGTGTCAGCGCGAGTTTTGAAGCAGATGCGCAGGTGTCCCCTGTTTGCTTTTTACCATGAATCATACACGTTATATCAATTTTGTTATTTTATACAATGCTTTCCCGTGCACTATGTATAGTCTTTCGTACGGGCATACATCAAATTCGCGCTTTTGAATATATCAGGTACTTTTGAATGTACCAGCAACGCATTAATGGACAACGCAAAGTAAAGATTGGCAGATACCACGGCTAATTACATACAATCCTGCTATTCCCAACCCGTGTCTTGTTTCACTCTCCGTGTTCGTGTTGTTGTTCAGGGTTCTGCGAAGGTTCCGTTCTTATTTGAACTTCACCTTGCATACTCTGCGTAGAGTCGATCGATAATCGATCAGCCGAGCTTTGCACAGGCACTTTCGTTACATTATTAATTTAAGTGCTCGTGACAATGGAAAACTAATAATGGAAGTTCATGATAACAACGTCAAGGTTGCTCGTAATGCGTAAAGTTCAATTCAGCACGAGCCTAAAGGCGCTGTTTCTTTCCTTGAGGCAGAAAAAGAAGGAAAAAAGTGCATTAACTTTATAAGTTGATGTTTCAAAAACTAAAGATGAAATTCATCACGTAAAATTTCAGGGGTCAAATAGCGACATTTTACCTTCGTTGAGATATGCTTGACAATTGTATCCGGTGATTACAGTGCATTCATGCCTATGTGATGTTACAATGACAGCCGCCTCTGCCATCAGCAGAGGTTGCCGTCATTACTGGCTTTGTCTATTTTCGTTGAATCGAACTTCCCTTGGCGAACATGACGATTCCTTGTCATTTAGGGAGCTAGTCGAAAATGACATCCAATTACGATGGAATTGAAACAGCCGGAAGATTTGATCTGTAAAACACACTGTTGTGTGACAATTTCACTGCGCCAGGGTGTGTAAATTTCATTACAAAAAAACGAAGACTCTTGCTGATATCGTCTGGCTCGGAAATGAACATCTCGAAAATCACTGCAGTAAAACGTATTATTTATGAGCACAATCTCGTTCCCGTCCGGGTTAAGTCTGAAAAGCAAATAAATAGGTCAGTTGCCGAGCTAACGTGTTGCTTCACCCCTCGTAATACCGAAAGATTGTTTCCGTCTTAGTATTGACAGCCTAGCTATTCACTGGATTTTCAATTGTCAAATATAAGTCGGTACTGTTCATCTATGTAATTACAATAGCCTGACACAAATGTAAAAAAAAACCGCCAGGAACTTTATTAACGTGCCCACCCTTGTGTTGCTTATTACAAGGCAGAACGATCAATTATTCCACATGTTCATTATTGCTTATGCTCCAAAATCATTGAAAAAGGCTGTAATTTACTGCGTACTGATGTAAGTGGGCAATGAATTAACATAGAGGGTAAATTAGATGGTCATAATCATGTCCATGTAATGCTTCTTGCCTATTATTTCGTGATTGATTCAGTTTAATGTGGGTTTAATCTATTGCGGTGTTCTGCGACGCGTGAGTGGAAATGCCCTCCAACTTTAATTAAGTCTGTTTTCCACTCTTCAAATAAATCAGCAGTGTTAAGTTAGAATGCGCCTCGGGACAGATACCCGGACTCTCAAACTGGTGCAATTTCTTTTGTCCTACCCACTTATAAAAATCGAAAATTTGATTTTTTTTCTGCAGAGTTTACACCAGAATGGCGGCCATTTTGAATTTTAAGCGTTGGGAAATACTGAGTATTTTGTTTCTCTGCTACCAAATTTTGCATAACGACCAATGATATTTATTCTTGATTTCGAAAGTGAATGATTTAAAGTTCTCTTACGGAGTCTTAGTTTGAGAAAAAGTTTAATGCTTTCAATTTCGATTGATCCGCGTTCTACCTTAACGCTTGCTCAAAGGTCCAGATAAACGCAGGAAACAAACATCAACCAGCGAGAGCTCGCATTACGTGTTTACTTTTAACAAGAGACTCCACTTAAAATTTTAAAACGTGATGGAAGTGTATATTTGATCTCGTCAATTAAGTTACGTGCGTCATATAAAAGCCACCGTGACATCTGCTATAATCAATTCACAGAAAGCGAATTCATGACGAATCCATGGGGAATAACTGGGCGCCGGTGTGACATGACCAGGAAGTGATGTCAGATGTTTGGCAAAGAATGAGCACGCCCTCTTGCACGGATGGTCACCGAATAAGTATGTTAATAACGAAATTCACTTTCAGATAACAATTGGGAGGCTTTTTATAACTCAAATCGGTTCGGACATTTGCGCCTTCGACAAAACTTCGTACCATGGCTCTCTGATGTGGGCCGAAACGTAAGGCTATTCGGATATCTGGTATAGAACATGTAGCCGAACCAAACAGTAATGAACGAAATGTCCATGACTCGTCACTTTGGACGTTTCCTCTCTGCGTATTCCATTAAACAGTGATATGTACAAATGCTATTCTCATCTGTTACATAGATTAGATCCACTGACACTCTCTTAGGCTCAAACAGGAGAAACCATGAACAGCGGTACTGGCTATGATGTTATCAAATAATGTGACAATAATAGCAAACTCAAATTTGGATATAAAACTTAACGAGCTTCTAAATGTTTCAAAGTGGTGAGATACATTAATATTATGTTAGTCTATTTGATACTTGGTCAAGATCTGCATGTTTATTTTCCTAGTCGTCCATTCACGGTTCATCTTCTGACATGAATAGAAGCTCAGCTGCTGACTCGCGTGTCAGACGGGAGGTGATTGTTGCCTGTTTTATGTGAATAAGTGGTAATGCAGTGTCACAAAATATAAAAGCGATTAAGAGAGAGAGAGAGAGAGAGAGAGAGAGAGAGAGAGAGAGAGAGAGAGAGAGAGAGAGAGAGAAGAGGAGAGAGGAGAGAGAGAGAGAGAGAGAGAGCTATATGCAGATAGCCAGCCAGACAGACACTGACAAAGACAGATACTGGGCTAGAAATGGGAAGTGGAAATAATGATAATAATATTTTATTTATTATTTATATTTATACATTTTATTTTATTTAGACGCATCAAATATATTACCGCAGCAACACTTGAGAGATCGTGTTTGATTATAGAGTATTGCAATAAACGAGACTTTAAGAACTTTATGAGGTATATTTAGTGACGGGAGAATTGGCAGCAGTGGTCATTGTATGGAGCTCAGTATGTGGATAAAGAAACAATGTCGAAGAGGTGTAGTTGGCATGACATGAAAACATTTAAAGCACCACGCAATAGAGGAGAAATGAGTTAATGTGTATGCAGCAATCCCTATGCAGCATTTCTTCTGAAATTAAATCGAGCATGAAAACAAGCCTTTATTTTACAACACTTCTGCCAGGTTCGAAACTTTCGCTATAGGCCTATATTGCGTCTTTTTGTGCACAAACAGTTCCCTTTTTCTACTTCACCGAGTGGAACATTTTAAGAAAAACATTTCGAATCTTCAGATTAATCAGCAATGTGTAAATCTGTACACGCCTCTACGCGTGGTCACCCAATCGCGATATCGCGAGATAAGGAGTCCCTTGTTTACGATTTGTCCATTTCCTCCTGTATGTATGATGACGGTCTGTGTTTGTTTCAAAGGTGAGAAAGACGACTGAGTCTCCATAGCAATATCAGTTCCAAGTCATACATCACTGAGGACAGCATTTATAGCGCAATTGAATGCCAAATACGACGATTGGACGGTGATTCCTGGAGCTTCGTGTGAATATTTCTCGTAAATTGATTGAATTCTTGAAGGCAAGGGAATGTTACTGGACAAGTAAGCGACATCGTCTGCATGTACAGCAGTGACATATATTTCGTTTTTGCACGTCGGTTTTCATTAATTCATAAGTCTAAAAACTGTAAGTCCGACAGCGTCTTCTTAGGTGCAATTTCATGACAAATTACTCAAGCACCTGCTCCGAAGGAAAAAAGATCGCAAATAGGTAGATTGTCAAGGTCAATTGCAGGGACTAATCATGTGTAGCAAAAATGTGTTGACAGACTTAAAGAGCACGAAGAGCTTTACGAATTTTGTGTGAGTCTCATTTCTTAAGACGCACGACTTCTACCGTGATGCATTAACCTTCAACGTATCTTGAAACGTTTTCTTTGATTGATTTCTTCCTATCGATGACGTGAACTATGACCTTATCCGGCTTGTTAATGGCAATAAATGCCATAAGTCGTCGAGGATTAGTAGGATTCAAGAAGCACTGTTAAAGTTGTCGGGAAGATTGGCTCCTTGACACAAACAGAGGAATTCCTCAAGGAAATAAATTGCACTTCTGTTGGTTTCACTCACACAGTCGCTTGTGGTTCGATACACGGCGGGGCCCTGTAAGCTTAGAAAGAGAGGAAGTTAGGAAACAAAATTTTCATTTCTTACAACAGCTGCGGTACATTTGAAAGTATTGGCCAGCTACTGTCAGTCCGTGATCTCTTGAAACATATACATCCGGGTGTGCTGATTGAGCCTCACAGAGTGTACGACAACTGTTGTTAGAAAGGGGTCGTCTCATGTTGGTAGCATGTCCCCTCGGATTTTGTAACACAAAATGCACAGAAGATCGATGATGACGCAATGAGGATAGCAGGCATGAATTTAGAGATGTAGTGGAAGCCATTGACGCTGGTTTATGGAATAAATTGTGCCTTTTTTATGAGGAAGATCGTCTCCGAACGCGGCGATACGTGTGTATCTCGGCCATATCGTTTCCAAACTTCTTTTCCTTCTAATGTTTACAGCTCCAGCAGCCTTCGCCGTGTATTGAACTACAAAGGACTGTAGTTTCACAGAACTTATTTGTGTCAAGAAGTGTTTGCTGCAGCCAGTCGTTGTACGGTTGTGGTTGATCAGCCTTCAAATAACAAATTCGGGAAATATCCGTGTCCTGGTCTACTTGCTCAAAATTGCGCATAGGATGTATGGAAAAGTAAATTTCTATTCCAACATGAATAGCAAGCCATCTGCCTAAGCAAAAGTTTAATGTTCTCGTTTATTTCACGATCACGTGATCACGTTTCATGTTTTAGTGGCTCAATCATACTGACAAGCTTGGAAAATACATATGGCCGTGTATTAATGGATGTCACATGACCTGTTTTATCTGATCTGACGAGCTCTCGTGACTCGTTGCGATCACGTTCAGGTGACCTACAGTCTCACTTCACAGGTTCCCATAGTTTGTCAGTCGTCTACTTTTTGTGAAGATCATAGTTTCATTTCAGGTCAATATACTTTCAGACTGCAAAAACATATTTTGGCTGCGCACGTCGACGACGCCCATCACACCTTTATTCATGATTTTAGCAAAGCACAGGAAAAAAATCGGGAAAAATCGACCGTTGTGAATTTCGAGATCATTCTATCAGCCATTTCCGTGAGAGTTTTTGGGCTAACACATTGCAAGCTGTCAAATTTTTTAAGAATTTGGCTATGTAAGTAACAGCTTGATCGTCCTGCAGAGCTATGAGCAAAAGATGACATCACACGACATATTGACTTTCAATCGCTTACTGTAGGTTCCTGAAGAAAACAGATAAATTGATTGTTCTGTCATTATACCAACTTTGGAACAAAATTATATTACTGAAAGACATTCTTATATGTGCAAATCGATGAAAATTGTTTTACTAGATCGC
This sequence comes from Ptychodera flava, assembly GCF_041260155.1. Classification (NCBI taxonomy): domain Eukaryota; kingdom Metazoa; phylum Hemichordata; class Enteropneusta; family Ptychoderidae; genus Ptychodera; species Ptychodera flava. Next base: position 36,998,798 of record NC_091935.1, read on the forward strand.
AGCATCTTCCTGGTACGCACATGTCAGATCAATATATATACTCCGCAAACATAAATTTTGGCCGCACACGTTGACAAATTGATTTGTGTAGCATGTTACTTGTTGGATTCCCATAGTATATGTGAAATCAACAAGTGATAACTATCAGTTGCTCGACCACATTGGATCAAATCGCAATACAAATCGATCACATTCTAAAAATAGAGGTTGGGGCATTTTTAAATGTTAGAGTCTGACTCGTGCAGATATAGACCTACTCGAAAAAAGGCGAGTGCATTGAATCTAAAGCTCCAGCCTAAATTACCAAACAGTTGCCTGGCAAGTACATCGACGTAAAAACTCTTTCTCATAAGATGAAGTCTGTATGATAAGTTACACGCCATAGGGGAGATAATACCCGTAGAGTTTTGGTGTACCTCGATCTGATGTATCTCTTTTATTGAATACACTTAAAAATATCAATGTGTAAGTTTAAAAGGATGTCTGAATAGGAAAGTGTTTTTCTCAGAGACGCCATCTTTTTAACGTCGCACTGGGCTCTCACTTCGGAGTGACAGATGTCAGTTGAAAGTGGGAAACGAGGGCGAGTCACATTCTATACTCCTTTTGAATGTGCGACGTCTTTTCTAACGTCGCAAGATTTTCACCCGCGGGATTGTATTAACGAGCTCGTTAGGTCACTGGACAGTTACCTTGATACCGTCGGGACTTTGCCCCTACACACTCGTCTTTCACTTCATCCGCGGAGAGGACGATCGTGCTAATAAGATTCTCGTAAGATTCAGGAACGCAGAAATCTAACAGCGCTAAGTTCAGGTTATTTCAGTCTAAACCTAACCTGGTTTTATTGTATGCATGCCATGGGGAAGGAGTTAAATTAAATTCAGGTTCGTAGTCTGTCCTTGTTGTTTAGCACCAAACTCCGGTGTAAATTCAAAATTTTCCTCATAAACCCCGCGCCTGCAGTCATGAAAGTCATAAAATATCTGCTCTTGGTGATCTTTTCATGAACAAGTGCTTTAAGCGAGCATAAAAATCCATATAAAACTAAAATCTTGCGTTTAAGATGTGTGCGTCAATAAGCTTTACTTTGTTTGGATTCAAGCCGATGCATGCATGGTGGCGTTTTTACAGAAAGCAAACATAATGAGCAAAAGTTATGTAAACGTCAAACTCACGATATTCAGGTGCCCTACACCTGAAATTCCACAATTGTGTCATGCATGTCATCTTGGCGTCTGTTGCATGAATACAATCAATCAATCAATCAATCAATCAATCAATCAATCAATCAGTAAGTCAAAATAATAATAGTAATACGGGGTTAGAATTGACGATTGCATGAAAGAAAACACACTGAGAAAACGTTGTTTTAACTCTGGGACAAACAAACTTAATAACATTATTTATGCAGGAGACGTTTTGCATTCATCGTGGCTTTTCTGAAGGTCTCTCATCAATACGTTCATACAAGATAGCGGCTGCACACTGTGTAGCTATCGTACATGTGTGTTCTCATGAGCCTCGTTTGTCAAAGTTTGACAACGTAGCATTCAGAGCACGCAATCAGGGAGTATAAGGAGGGCTGTTCTCAGATTAACACTTAAACAAACGTCATTATTTTTGAAAACATGCTGGAATTGACTATCATTAGTTTGGAGAGTGTCCCGATAAGGCTACCCGTGAGAGTAGCTGAAATGAAGCCCAACATGTGGGCGGTAACTAGTGACATTCTAGATAAACAGTGTCATTGAACCATACTCCAGTGACGATGTACCACGAAAAACAACTACAGTAACTCGTAAATACAGAAGGAAACGAAACAAATTGATTTCCTAATAGACCGTCTCAAATATATGTTAAAAATTACTCGTTTCCCTACTTGCACCATTGCGTGAAAATGGGCGCTTCCAATTTATTAGGCAATGCTTACTACTGGGATGTGCTATAGACATTGGAAAACACTTTAAAGAAAGGGCTTTGCTGTGTTAGGGGAAAGCATCCCCTAATAGTTGGATATTTTTCTGCACCTTTGTGTTTCAAGTGACCTTTCACCCCCTCCTCTCCTCCCCTCACTCTTCCTCCTTCCCTATCCCCTATCTCTTTCTCCCCTTTCTCTTTGTCTCTCGCTGTCATGGTCTTCATCTGTCTGTCTCTCACCCCTCTATCTCTACCTATCTTTATCTCTGACTGTCTCTCCGTCTTTGTCTGTTTGTCTGTCTCTGTTGTCTGCCTCTGTCTCTGTCTGTCTGTCTCTGTGTCTGTCTCTCCCTCCCCTTCTCTCCCCCCCTCTCTCTCTCTCTCTGAGATAGCGGGTGGTAAAGTCCATCCCAACTTTTACAAAAGTTGTGTTACTGTAGGATTCATGAACCATGGATGCAATGTTTGTGTTCAGGAGTCAAATTACATAACTGAAATATTCATTTCTACAACGTATACTTTACGAGCATTGCGCAAAGTATTTACGAGGAAATATTTTCAGTAGCCTTGCAGCATCCCTCGTTGGCATATGCCTTTCGATACATCCGATACGAAACTAACTGGCATAATTTGGACACATTACAATTCAAAGTGGTATTTCGGAGGATGCCGGGCATGGTATAGATTACAGGACAATGGAGAACCTGCAGGGTTCTTGACACGACACTACCATGCACAATTAAGTGTGCCATTGATGTCAGCTATTTAGATAATGCTCGCTCAATTTAATCATGGCAGGGCAGTACTCAAGAGTGTCTTGATCGAGTGTGACAATATTCGGTAAGCAAGCCGTGTAAAGCGATACGACTGGAATCAATCGACGTTGAAAACCGGAAAGCTTGCCGGCGGACATGTTTGAAATGGATCTCGGCTTTGCATTTACACAGCGGGTCATGCCTACACCTAGGAAAGTTTATTCTTTCAGGACGTCTTTCCGAAGGCTCCCAAAATTCACTTTAATCCTGTCCTCTTTTCAAAAATATGTAAATAAAACTTACCCCGTAAAACAAGGTAGCAGTGTTGAACAATCAAGTATGGCTAATAGAAAGTTAAATTAAAATATTCATTTCCTATGAATTTTACGGACTTTTTATATAAAAAGGAAAAAGGTTACAGGATTTTTAAATAGGAAAGCTGGTGATTATAACTTTACTTCCAGATTCAGGTTATGCATATTAATTTCATTTAAAAAAAACAACTTACATTTGCCAGACCACTTTACTTCATGAAAATTGTAATTAGGCTTGCATTCATCACAGTGTAGAATAATACCATTAACATAAATGTGTGATGTTATAAAATGTGAGTAAAATACAATTTCATCAGTGTAGTCTTCATGCTTTGCAATGCACAATAATATGATAGTCCTCATAATGCGGTATCCCGTGACCTTAACCCCGTGCTATGCTTCAGGTCGACTGAAGGGATCGTACAGTCACTTTGGATCCTCTGGGCTGGGTTTGTTAACACAATAGTGTGAAAACAGTCGAACTTACAGATATTTAAGGGAATCTGTCAACATTCGATTAGGCTTAGAAGGCCTAAGCCGCAGTTGATCTACGTCACCAGTGGCAGTTGATTCGATCAGCTGTCGCGTTATTCTTGGACCCGAACATTAATTATTGCCTATGGGTACGCTGAATTCATATTTGGAAAAAAAAATCAGCGGGGGACATATTATAGAGGAACGTTCTTCAAGCCTGGCTGCACTATAGCATAGAGCGGTCAAAAAGACTTCCATCGATAAAATATTTTCATGCTATACATACCTCTTGAGTCGTATCTGGTAAAACTGGATAGGTCGCCATGTTTGATCTTGAACATTCAAACAATCTGTGATATTGCATTTGATATCCGTCGTGCTTTTGGACAGGAATATTGTAGAAGACCACCAACAGGCAGGTTTCAGTTCGCGGATGCAATGTACTTGCTTTTTATATCTATGACTTACAGCTTTGCAGTTTTACAAAACAGGATGTTAAACTATAGGTTGCTGCCTATTCGACTGTGTCCGACTTCCCCAACCAAACAATCACTAGCCGGGGATTCATTGGGGTCATGGGGACAAGCTTAGCTATGGCTGTTGTTTTCACCTGGAGATGCGTTCAAGCGATGAACAAACAAGAATTTTTACTTCCCCTGATTCATTTATGTTGGCTGTTTTACTATCCGCCAATCACGGCTTATATGTGAGATTGAGTGAAGAAATTCCTCACAATTTAATTCTCGACGTGTCGTCAATCTGTGATAGACAAAATATTTGTGCAATTTAGGAATAAATTGGTATGTGGCGAGCCTTATTATTATCCATTGCAATTCAACTTTTGTGAAGGCAAGGCCACTTTGCATCAATTGCATGTAAAATTACTTGAACGATTGCTTTCGCGAGGATATCTGAGCAATTGTGGAAACTGCAAAAATTTTGCTTTCACCAAACACAATTCACTCGCTTTGGAAAAAACCAGGTAATATTACAAAAAAATTCTTAGAGCATGGTACAGTCCACGGTGGCCTACATGATTTTAAGCACGTATACGCGTCTTTTAGTGACAGTAAAAATCTAAAAGAGTGATTGCCCTTGTCAGTATGTACATTAGACAGATTTCTGCAATCATAATTGTGACACCCCCGGGCGATTCTATTTAAATCTCAGCCGATAAGAAAAGCTTTTAGAGACGGCTAGTGGAGTTTATGGTGTATATACGCTTTCACTTGTTGTTCACTTGTTGTCAGCGACGGAGGATGAAAAGGTCACGGCATTCCGTAATTATTGCGGTTTAGAGCCGTATGGTTTCTCACTTTGTGATGTGAGTGACTTTTTAGTAGTCTGTACTGGCATTCAGCCTGTATAGGAATTACAAGAATGGTACTCATTCGATCATTTCTTCTCCTATTACTAACACTGCTACTGCCATTTGCCGCCTGCATTTAGTATACGTGTCATACACTGCCCGTTTCCATTGCTGGTCACGAGGAGGAGGGATCTTTACCATACGGGAGGGGAGTTATCCTCCTGGTTAGACGACTCAGCAGACTGTAAGCAAATCATTAGGAAGACCAGATGGCTTTTCTCACAGCGTCACTGATTTCAAAGCAATTTTCTTCACTTGTTTTACTTTGATGAGTGAAACCTCCAGAATTATCGATTGAGCATGTTGATGGGAAACATCCTAGTTATCAAAATAGATATTGTTCTTATCTAAAGCGGGGGAACCATGTAGATTAGCACCGACTGACTGCAGGGGCAGTGACTGTTTGACGCAAAAGAGAATGGCCACTTCATTACGGAAGAAACTCACTGATGTCCACTGACGCGATGAGTAGAGCGCAACGTTAAAAACTCCCAGTTTGTAGTTGTACACAGTGTCGTGATGTTACTGTTGATTTGCCGGCACAAGAGGTCCCTCTAAAAATCCCAACACTTGCTAATATGTCCCTACTGCTGTGCGGCCGTGTTCTTTATCAGTTGCATGTGCAAGTATCAAACTTTCGATTTACTGGGGACAGATATGTGGACACTCAAACGGTTCCAATTCTTTTGCAACCTACCACTCGTAGGGGTTCATTTTGAAGCTCTTTGAGTAAGAAAAACTTTCACCGTCTTAGTTTTTTGAAAATCGAAAATTTTGAATTTTAAATATCGGTCAATCTTGGGTAATATGTTTCTCCAGTGCCAAAATTTGCACGGTGATCCCCTACTTTATTCTTGATTTTGATGGTGTATGATTTAAATATTCCTTGAGGAAAATTTGAGCGAAAGTTTAGGGATTTTACTTTCGAGAAGCATACTACCATAAGGTTGTTGACCTCAACGTTTGTTGAAAATTTTCCAAATTGGGGAAATGGAAATTGACAATCCTACGATCATACCGAGAGCAACAATCGACAGTGTTGAAGTTCAAAATGGCCGCCAGGTTGGTTGTTCAATGAAGAAAGAATCACCTTCATTGAAATAGGATGAGACGCTTCGAAAAGTAGTTTCGAGTATGCTTTCATGAAGGCAAGGTTTTGCATGTGAGGTTTTAGCAATTAAAACTTCAAACGCGTTCGATGCCATATCACACAAGGACACTCAATCTTTCAACAAATAGTACAGGCACACTGTTGCAACGTACCTTCGAGCTCATACAAAAAAGAAAGCAAAGCGATCATATGACATGAACATGGTACATGTAAGTCACGTTCATTTAATAATCAATCGAATATGAGGCTGATTCCCTGTCGTCCGTATATAAGTATAAATTTTGGTGAGATTTTCCTGTAGCAGTTCTCAACTAATGTCACCAACAGAGGACAGATGTGTCATCAACGTATAGAGTCGTGTATGTTTTAGTTCCAGATTCAGCAATTTGACATGAATTTATATATGAAACAAGGTATTGGGACATCCCTGCAAAGGCATTCAATACTTACCGTATGCACGGCGAGTTGACAACCAGACGTGCCTTGTGTGCTCCACGTACCGGTATAGCTAGGTCTTCTGATTCGGGAGGTATGTGGCTTCTCTGCTTGTCACCGTGACCATATATTCAACGTCAGTTCTGGGTTTTGTGCGACTCAGAGACAGCATGAGCTCAAGTTGATCTATCTCATATCACACTGTTACTTTTCTACTGGCACTCCTCACTGCCTATCGAAGGGATTTGGAAACTCCATTTCAGCACAAGCCGATCACAGTGACACAATCAAAGGCTATTAATTTGACCATACGTGCCCCGAATCAACCCGCAACACCCCGAGGCATGTCACGCCTTGTCAGTGTCGTCATGGAAACTTGAATGATAATGTGATTATGTGTTCATGCAACAGGAGGAAGGCATATACAGTCGTCAGTCGCAACTTTATGTGCCGGATGGACGGCAATAGAGCTCGAAGTCTAAGTTCTAGCCGTTTTACCATGGGGCCCAGCAAACGTTACAATACCACCAGCCCCTTGCTCTGAATTGGTTTTGAAATATTGTTAGAGAATGTAAATTTGCATAACCACAACACCAACTGTGATGCCATGGTGACACCATAATGATGTGTATTCGACAACAACAAAGTGATTCGCTATAAATTTATCAGTAGAACTTCGTTAATATTCATTACATCCAATTAAGGACACAAAATCATATCAAAACCAATTACCAAATAGTTATGATCTCAAACGTCATAAAATTGGAGTTCTGACTTACTTCAGTCTACATTTCTACCCGTTTTGTTTCAAATTTCAAGAAGTTAGGGTGCTCTGAAATTAGGCGAGCCCAAAATTAAGGGTCTACAGATAGATTAAACTGCAACAGGTCTTCGTAATGTACTATGATGTAATGTACTGCATTGTAATGCAATACAATGCTATGTAATGTAATGTAATGTAATGCAATGCAATGCAATGCAATGCAATGCAATGCAATGTAATGTAATGTAATGTAATGTAATGTAATGTAATGTAATGCAATGCAATGCAATGCAATGCAATGCAATGCAATATAATGTAATGTAATGTAATGAAATATAATATAATATAATATAATGTAATGGAATGTTAATGTTATGTAATGTAATGTAATGGAATGTAAATGTAATGTAATGTAATGTAATGCAATGCAATACGATGTAATGTTCATGTTATGTAATGGAATGTAAATGTAATGTAATGTAATGCAATGCAATGCTATGTAATGTAATGTAATGTAATGCAATGTAATGTAATGTAATGTAATGCACTGAAATGTAATGCAATGTAATGCAATGTAATGTAATGTAATGTATTGTAATGTTATGTAATGTAATGTAATGTAAATGTTATATAATGTAATGTAATTGATGTAATGTAATGTAGTATAATCCCTTATTGAAATGTCGTCCCTTGTGGGAGGTGTCCTCAAATCACAATAAAGGTCTCACAAGACAATCTGAAAATATGGTAAGAATTCAAAAATGAAGTGATATGTATAAAAAGAAACGAAAACGAATAAATAAAAGGATATTGTATACAGATATTAGAATAACTGATGTGCGTAAATATGAAATGATTAGATATGTTTCAAGCATCTGTTTCACATCTGTTGACTGCAATGCATAACAAATTAAATATCTAACATGCGTTATTTGATTAGTGTTGACAAGGTGTTTGAATAGCACGTGTGAAGTCATGATTGACGAGCAGGGTGATGCTTGGAAGCACATTACATGTAATGAGCTTCGATGGGCCTTTGCAACGTATCAATTCATGTATAACTGATTTACGTCGACGTCAATGGAAAACTCTGCTATTCAAATAAAAAAGAACTATTAAAATCGCATCCCGCTTAAAAGGAAGGCAATAGAAAACTTCAAATTGTTTCGTTTACTGTCCCTTCAAAGGTATAAAGAATTGTCAGAAAACTAAGTCTTTCCTTTAAGAATGAACCGCTGACGTCATCAATCGCGGTCGTACTTACCAGTGCGTCATACAGCAGTGCGGTAACCTTAGAAAAGATCAATGTACTTGTAAACATATTTCGGAGAGTGACTTGAACATTATAGCTATTTGTGACGATAATGTCGGAGAGTAACTTGAACATTATAGCTATTTGTGACGATAATGTCGGAGAGTAACTTGAACATTATAGCTATTTGTGACGATAATGTCGGAGAGTAACTTGAACATTATAGGTATTTGTGACGATCATGTCGGAGAGTAACTTGAACATTATAGGTATTTGTGACGATCATGTCGGAACATTAAATGGAAATTTTCCCCCTATAGTTTCCATTGGCATGCCGCAGAAGTTGTCGTAAACAAGTAAGTAAGACAGGTGCTGCTAGGCGCTGTTTTTGATGATAGCATGGAGTCAACATACCAGAAAAAGCGAGTTACAGAACATCAACACCATTAATGACATAGCATGTGAAATATGATCATGTCTGTCGTTCAGTATTTGATGAAGCTCGAGTCATGGCAACGGTGTGACCGATGACCTTTTGGCATTTTTCAACATCTGTCCTGTCCATACGTTTTACAATATTAAACCGCCGAGGAATTCTCACTGTATCATCAGGCAAGAATACCTCGGCTAAATGTTGCTTTTGCTACCTGATCAGGGGCTTTCAGGGTGTTGTTTTGTATGTCTAGGAAGGTTTATTGGTAGATGTATGTGTATATATTCCTCTAATCCCCTGCTGCATAAGAATCACCAGCTTCTTGACTTCATGCCCAGTCCCAGTTTATTGTTATGCCTGGTGTAGACATTCAGAAACTCGACATAAAAATTAAGCGACCATGGTAAACTTGGTGTAACGCAACAATCCAATGCACACTCGTTGCACCTATATTCTTTAGGAAACTTGAACTTCAAGAGTGTGTTATGTCACTGATTATTTGCCTCCCTCCAAAACAATGCGACAGCATGACCCTATAGCTCAAAGCGGCTATGGTGCAAAGTTGTGCACATTTTTATTTTGATCATTCGAGAACGAAAATTATTTGACGAGCAGAACGGAGACTGGTAAACAGTGCAGAACAGAGGTTATTTGTAATATACCCAGTATATGCAACGAAATCAAATCTCCGTATCGATCATCTAACCAAGAGTTGTAAGATGATGCAGCAAATTAATTAAACAGAAAAGTTACTGACGACGTCATCGAATTCATGAGTGAATGTCGTCTGTAGAATCGATTATCAGACAAGAAAAGTGACTACCTTTCGCGTCGAAATATGGTCACATGTCCCTCAAAAGCCGTAACTTTTGATAGTATTATGATACTTTATATTTTTATTCTTTTCTTTCCATTCCATTTTTGTATGGTACGTCGAAACACACAATAAGTTTATTAGCCTGGTCAGCACAACGCACCGTATACAACATGCAGTGTAATTGTCGAGCAGTGAAGTATACTGCAGACTGAACTCGAGCTCTAATAGGTAGAACGCGTCTAAATATGTGAAAGACTTAAAACTTTTGCTCAAACTTTCATTAAGGAGTCTTTAAACTATTCTCTTTCAAAATCAAGAATAAAAATCGGGGGTCACCGTGCAAATTTTGGTACTAGGGAAACATATAACTCAAGATCTACCGATATTTAAATTTAAAAATGGCCGCCATCCCTGTGATAACTCTATGGAGAAAAATAAACTTTCGAATTTTGAAAAACTAAACCAAGAGCTTTAAAATGAACCCTCACAAATGGTATATCAGAAAAGATTGTAAAAGTTTGAGAGTCCAAATTGTGTCCCCGCGGCGCGTTCTACCTTAACTGGATATTTTACATACATGCGTGCCGGCTTGTCACCAGTTGAACACACTGGGTATTTATATTTGGGGAGAAGAACAGAAAACTCTATTTTACAAACAATAAAATTACAGGAAAATACATCGAAAGTTAAAGCTATTGGAGCCTTATAAGACTTCGCTTATCGCCTTTTCCAACTATCATGATAATTAAAACAATGGGCATTTATTCTCGAACTGTAATTAATGAAATCAACAATTAATCAACAATTAATCTTGATGCAATGCGGTTTTGCCACTGACCTTTGCAGTAAAACTTCAAATTCAAATACAGCAACCCTATCATCAATTACTCAGCGCCATTGAAGCCTATCAGAAGATGTACCATTGTTGTGCATACAATTTTTATACAAATTTATCCTTTCTCGCTATGATACGCTATAATAAAGTGAAGTAAATTTGTTACTAAAACTCCAAGGCTAGTACACACACACACACACACACACACACACACACACACACTTCCTTTTCAAGTAGATTCCTTGTGTTGTCCATGCCGAAATCCTGCAACTACACTTAAGATGCATCTTTTAATTACGTTTCATTCAACCATGGTTGCGATATTCTCCTTTCACTGAGCAGTTACAGAAAATATACTTGACAGTTGTTCAGATTGCAATGCACGTTTTATTTTCATTTCTTCGACATTTCCATGTTGAAATTTTCTATTGCTGATCTCGCCCATTTTCGCAATAACTGTGCCGGAGTTTTTTTTCTCTTTTCCTTTCCAGATTTGCCGGTGGCTTTGAGTTCTCAAATCCATACAAATTTTTTTTTAAGAGCAGCGAAAAACCAAATTGACCTTTCTGAGCCAATGTAACTGCAAGGACTCGCACACGTGGTGCCGTGTCTCGGTAGTAGAAATGATATCGATCGCGGCCAAAGTAGATTGAGCTTTACCAATGTTCCAAGAGATGGGTCGATCGCACTTTCTGATACTTGAGGGGTAATGAACCTTTTTCTAACATCGGGGTCAAAAAATCTTTCAAATTCAGCGTTTCAGAAGGTTTTCTCTTCTTGGCGGAATTTTCCTGTATCGTAACTCGCCAACTGGGGATAATTTTTCAATAAAGGAGTTTACTTTTGATCTTTGTTTTTATCATTAACTTCGAGGTGCACACCTGATACTTGATGGGCGAACTATTACTCAAACTTGCAAACACAAATGTGCAAGTCTCGAACTCGACAAACTTTGAATATGTTAATTTTCCTGTCCGGTGTATCAGATTTCACGCAAATATGAACATCGACTTGATGCAAGTTTGTGATTGAGGTCATTTATTTAAGAAACCATCTCTTTTGTGCATATCAACTTAGGTAGAATGCGTGTCGGCGGCAGATTTTAGCACTCTAAGGTTTTGCAATGCCTTTCTATCGCTAGTGTGGGCTCATTTTGAAACTCTTATAGAGTATGTAGAGTTCTTAAAATCGAAAATTAAATTGTTCCCAAGAGAGTTAACACAGGGGTGGCGGCCATTTTGAACGTTACCGTCAAATAACTTTTCAATTTGCACGGTGACCCACATTTTTATTCTTGATTTTGAAAGAGAATGGTTGAGACCTTGAGGAAAGTCTGATCAACAGTTGAGTACTGGAATGATACCTTTATCAAACCAATCACGCTGCGGTGTTGTCTGTTGTGTTAGCTAAAGTTGAGGTTTTCGCTAGTCGAAGTAAAAATGAAACAAAACAACATGCAGTAGCAGCTGTTACAAAAAAAGGGCTTTACTTTTTAATTGACCAACTCGGACCAAGTCTAACGCGTGCACATTAAATAAGTCTTAGCTAATTCCGTGCCAATTTATGCATGTCTACATAAACACATTATTTATGAGTAACTCCAGGATGTGAAGGGGATTCCGAATCGGATTGATCCTCTACGACGGGAAAGCAGAGCTACTCCTAGACTCTCCACAGTCGCTGTGCCTTGTTTTGTGCGCGCCCATTCGAAGGCAGCTGTGCAGCTGTGAGCACGCGCTGCCAGACACAGCGACTGTCAGTTCTTGCAAGTATATGAATATTCATAAGGGTAGTGACGTCAAAAGAAACACCTATCTAACTGGGCGGAGAGAATATATACTAGTAGCTGGTAGACCTATGTACGCGGTATGTTTTTATTTTTCATTTTTAATTTTATTTTGCTATTGTACTTGTCATTTTTTAACGGATGTGTGGTGTTCTATAAAGTACCCGGATCAGGCAGAAATCCGACCGGTCGCTTGCAAGAACGTCCAGACCCTGGGATTCGCGTCGCGTCTCTGAAGGGCGCACGCGTGTTCCAACAGCATGAACAGGGAAGACCGCGAATCGCAGGGTCTCTGCCAGACTAAGCTACTCCCTGCAGATAGTGTTTATAAAAACAGTCATCATTTCCTGTCTGTTTATGCCTAGGGGAGTATTTTGAAGAATAAACGCTGCAGTCAACACGTACAGTTTTAAAGTGTTACCCGGGAAACGAGTTGAATAAAACATGTAGGCCTACATAGTCCCTCCATCAACCGATCTAACGGTTTTCCTTCAACGCTTTGCTTTATGATGAAGAGAACGTGTTGGTGTTGTCTTTGTTATTACTATTGATGTATTTATACCTGGTACATTTTTTCATATTTCTGAACGAAGAAGACAAATGAAATCGACTTAATAAACAGTGTGTGATATCCAAAGAACGCTATAACACCAAGACTTTCACATTAAAACCACAGGCGCAGTTCAAAAATTAACGTGTCTACAAGATTGTGATGTTTTGCTGTATAGGTAATGTTGATGTTGGTGATTTGGGTGACAACGTCATTGTCTCCTAGGAAAAAACACAGCGAATTTTCCCATCAACACGGAGGGTGTAAACGAAATTATCGATGCATACTGTTTGGCACATTTCTTTGTCAAGTTCACTTTATAAAATTTATCTGAGTTAATTTAAAGATATAGCATTTCACTGCGGAAAAACTCGATTTTGCCAGGATTTGAAATTTCAAAAACAGATCATCAGATGTTGGCCCCATGCTTGCCTGTGGCAAATGATCATTCGAATTCTGGTTTGAAGAAAGGGGACGTGCTTGTACCAAAGGTCGCGTTGAAGGATTGTATTGAACGGTGACGTATGCTGAAATACGAAGGAAAGAAATTGATCACTCGCAGACAAATGCTACGAACCTCCCATGAGAACTATGCATGTCAGTGGATCGTACCGTCGCCAACGGGCAAACACTCCCTTGTTGAATCAAATATTGATATTTTTTCAAACGCGATTACTCGGTACAGAAAACGGCAATCGTGTTATAGAAAGATTCAATCCACAAGAAAACGAGGTCCTGATATAATTTTGACAGCCGAGCTGCGACTTTTTGTTTGGAGATATATAAAGCGGTTTTTTTCAAACGTGTATCGATTCTACACGATGAGTCAAACAGACATATGACAGACGACATTAATTCATGTTCAAGTTCCTTTCTGTGCGATCAAGGCCATTGACCTTTGTATACGGGCAAAGATATTTGCCATGCATTCTCTGAGTAACATGACTTTATATTAAATTGTAAGGGACAATTGCTTAACATATTCCTACGTAAGACTGCCTGACATTTCACATTTCATAACACTAAAGAAGAAGGAGAAGATAATTTAGCGATCACAAGTTACAGAAAAACTGATGAGCGAAATTTGAATGTATGATGTCACACTACCCTCGGGCCATCAAAGTCCAACTGAGCCACACGTCATCTCTTCATTAAATTATGTTGACGGTATCCATTCAAAGCTGCAAAGTATCAAAGATAGCTATCCTTATAGCTGGGGTGACAGAAAATTTAACTATAGGTCCGTGGCAAAAGTTTTACTGGATCAAGAATGAACTCTGACCTGGCGTTCGTGACGAAACAGTCACTGACAATAAATTCCACCAAGAATGCCATGCATTCTGTAACTTTTAGCATTATTTTTATGATTTTTACTTCCAAGCGAAAATAAGTTTGTGAGAATGTATAAATTTAGATGTGTGTATATACTTATTATTAACTACCCGCTAGGAGTGTATGTGCGAACAAGATAAAGATTACACTGCCATTAAATGTTTGCCCATACATTAAAACACCCCCATGCGGAAACGCAAAAACTATTGATACTGTGCATATCTGCACTGAATTCTTCACACAGACTGCACAGAGTAGTACAATGTAATGCATAGGGGTGAATGTTATCAACTGTGACATTGTATGTTCTCTGTCCTATTTAATATTATCGATGTTTGACAGTGGAGAGAAATCACAATGATCGTTAAAATTTGAATTTACTTGTCAAACGTTTCGCAAGGGAATGGTTTCCTAGTGCAGTAAAAGCCCATATCGCTTCAGAGGCTAGAATTCAGAGAAAACCGGGAGAAAACAGGAAAATATTTTGAGGTCAAATTTCAAGAGTTACAGCCAGTGGGACTTTAATCTTTTGCAGTGGAGTACGAAGAGAACGAAATGCCATCATTAACACATTTATGTCATATTGTGATATTTGCATGTTTAGTGTGCTGGTGTGGTTTGCTTTTTCTCCTTGTCTGTGGTTTCAGCAATATTTTCTGACCAGTCTACTCCCTATGAGCCAAAACTGATAAAACGCTAAATGCTGATAGGTAAGGATTTGTGTACATTTGCATATTTACTGAACACTTTGGAAATCTATTGAAAATCGCCGGATTCACCTGGATGGTTTCACAATGATTCACGAGGAAAACTACCTAGGAAACATCCAAGTATTTGACCACAAACGGCTTGATGTTCTTGATTGGTAAGAATTTGGAAGACACATCATGTAAAAAAAAAATCTCTATATCTATTCATAAAATTGAGATTTTTAGTATCCCCATCACACTTTACAAACAGTAAAATATGCACATATAAGACACTGTATTGAATGGCTTAGGAATAAGAATGTAGATGACAGATCCTTTCAAAGTAGTAACATTGCCCATGGTATGTACAACAAGTCTGAGCTCAAAGATGGGATAATGTTTCCATGTGTTCAATTATTGAATGTTAAAGTGTTCCTATGGTATTTAAAAACAAACTCTGGTGGCGAAATTAAAATTATGTTACCAGTATGGTGACCAAACAACACACAACAATGTACAAATTGAATGAGAATAAGAAAAAGATACTTTTTTATTTCCAGTTATATCCGTGAAGATTCTGCACAACACAACCTTGGCACCTATAGCATTCACTGTAGTAAGCTTGTAATACATTTTGACAAGGAGTCTTTGACCTAAATCTAATATGCTGACATGACCAGAATACTTTTTTATTTTAGACCGGAATTAGCAGTTTTCATTGATTCTTTGTTAATCATTACACTGCCCTTTTATGTAACTCTGTTTTAATTTTATCATCTGATAGTCTCAGTCATCACACAATGTCTCTTGGAACGCACATCTTGTTTGATCATGATACAGGAATGCAGTACACATCACACCAGTTCTGATGCAGTAAAAGTGGGCTCAATACCTTTCTTATTTTTTGTTCATCACAAATCATTTGTCCTGATGATTTACACATTACTGATGCTAGTCATACTAAAACATTCTAATGAATATTCATGTCAAATGAACACAGACTGAAATTTAAAAAAACTGTCTATGCGTAAGTGTGGATATTGTGTTACAGATTGATACCACCTTTGAATTTATGGCTCTATCTTAAGAAAATCCAGCACTTTTATGACTTCAGTGATTGAAAGAGTATGTATGTGACATTAACATAACCTGAATAAAGAGTTAAACCACAATGAAGAAAGGAAAAGCGGTTAACATAATGAGACTACTTTACTCAGTGATAGAGAACTAGGCCCCTCAATTTATTCACTACTCAAAGCAAATGTGTCAGCCAGCATTCGTGCAAAGATGACGACACAGCGGGCAAAATCTGAGTCATGTTGGGTTACATGACAGAATATTCCATCAACAGCACTCTCAATTGATGGATTTCAATGCGTCATCCAACGACTGACATGTCTAGTTTCTCTCCTGCTATGAACTCTTTCTAAAAATGATCATCACATTCCCAAAACAGTAAAATCTAAAATAGATTGTATGATTTTTTGATAAAATATTGTACAAGAAATGTAAATCACTAATAATAACATGCCTTAATATATAAACCTAAAAACTGTGCACAGTTTCAGAATACAGCAACACTGCACAACACTGCTGAGTGTAAGAATGACAGTGATCAGTGTTCGAGTCATTTAAAATAATCTTTCAAGTACTTGGGTCCATACCATGCTGGGCTCTCGAAACATTTCTCTGATAAAATCTGATGCTTTCCACTGTATTTGCGAGGTCTTATATTCAGACTATATTCACACATCAATTATTCTGAAGTATTTTACTATGTTTGTCAGTGGCTAAAAATAATTATCTGAACCATAATGATTTCTGAACAGTTACTTTGTGCAAGTTTCACTAAAAGGCTCTGATTTTTGAAAGTCTGTCATCCAGTACGGAACGACTCGTGTGCCTTGCGACTGATCTTGAATACACAAATTGCAATCCATGGCCGACCTGCTTGTCTTAGCTCTGGCTGTCTGTTGGTTCAGTTCTGCACATGATTGATAGTCTCCTGTCCCGAGGCACGGCCTGTCCTTTGAAATGAGACTCTGAATCCTGCAAAATCTCGTGAGTGTAGTCCAATCTCACGGCATCCCTGTAAATCAGAGTCCGGAGAGAGATAGTGAGAGAGAGACAAACAAGATTTTAAAGGGTTTCTTCATTCTCAATTCTGTGGACATGTTGGAACATGAATTACACAGTCCTTTACAAGGTGAAATTAAGACAGTTTGCCTTGGCTTTACCCCGACATCCTGGGGCTGTTGACCTTGCTACACTGAACTGTAATGAGAACATTAAGTTCAAGTTCATGGGCAAAAGACAGCAGTGACTAAAATATCCAAGGGGAAGAATCTAGCTGCTGTACACCATTTTGATGCAAAGGAGAGTCATGAAACAGATAGGTTTATAATTTTTTATGCGTAATCAGAGAATTACAAATTTCCTGCATGTTAGGGGCAATATTGCTAACTTTTCAGTGATAAAATAATCATGATCTTTGCTCTGGGAAAACAGACTACATTTTCATCTTCTTTTCCCTAAATTATGTTGAAATACAGATCTACGCGTACGCAAAAACCTACCACTAATGCAACAGTTTGCTGAAGTTTATTCCTTCCATTTTAATACTATGTTTTGATATCTATATGCCCACAGACTTGGAGCAAATCTATGATGAAATATGAAGTTTGCAGGAGGTTTTACTCTCAGTGTCTGACAGTTGTAGCTTATTGCCCCAAAATGTTAAGTCAATATAAATTGGATGACGGGAGAGCTTCAATATTATGTCAAGAAGGACAATGTCACTAGTTGTTCTTCAAATATTAATTATTAATATTCATCATTATTGACTATTAATCATAAAGTTAATTATTCACGGTCCATTAGTCATGTCCTTTTAATTGAATAAGTGACAAGATTATCAATTGAGTTAGTACTCTCACCTCATTATATAGAGTGACCTTGGATGGAGAAGTACATCCACTTTAATTTCTTTGTGTTTGTCATGGACAAGTCTCATTATCGAACTTGACAGCAGACTTAACCCAGTGATGGTATTGCCACAGAACTGAAATGGACAAAACAGTAAAACAGTAATCAATGTATTATGAGATTTTAATGCTTGACACAGAAATAGACGTCAAGGCAGTAATATTTTAAAACTTGCACGAGTACTCTAAGACATTTCTGTAGCTATCCTGTCGTTAGAAGAGACAGAAAGCAAAGAACAATTTCAGTGTTACTGATATGTCCATTTAATTGATATGTGAAATGTGATACTTGTACCGGTAATATGTGTGTACAATAGACATGTTTCCACCCTTGTTGATCAATTTCTACAGAACCCTGATCTCTGCCCTGAAGCCAAGCATTGGATATATGTACACAGATAATCAACAAGGACCCATGATCATATTGTTTGTAGATTTATCATAGATAGTTTAATCAAACCTGTGTGAGAATAACTCTGGAACAAAACAAATGGAACTGAATGTAATTTAAAATATCTGAGCAGTTTTTGATCAATTTGAAGACCAAAAATTTCTGGAAACATGCTAAAGATACATTGTAGCTTATTTTGTAATCATATGAATAAATATAAATGTAAACATCTCTGGGAATTAGCAGACAAAATGGGATGCAATAAAGTGAGTATTTCCATTGGATATTTCTGATCAAAAATCAAAATGTCCAAAAAACAAAATATTGTGAATTTCCACCGGATTCAAAATATTCTGAATGTCACCATTGTTGATGAGAAAATCTTTGATAAAGAATGAAGAAAAGAATAAAAAATTATTAGAATGTAATAAAACAGCAGAATTCACCATAAACAAACTTTAACTCACTCTATATAAGGTACTTTGGAACAAAATATCAACAAATTTTGATCTAATTTTTATTTTACATCATTTTTTTTATTTTTAACTCATTTCATATGCATATTGTTGGACTGGCATGATCACTTGGAGCAAACTTTATCTGCGATCCATGATGTATCTACTCACATAACAAGGGGGAAATTCAGTGATTCTGAATTCCTTACAGATATTCATGCATACATGTGTCTATGCATATATAATTACATAAACATATCAGATGTCAGCTGATCCCAAAAGTACCTGTTGTTGTGTACACAGTTGAAGTCAAATGAAAGAACAAATGCTATCAATAGATGCAAAATGATGGTGGAGACACAACTTGTTCAGGGCATAGTCCATCCACCAGATTCAGAGAAATCTGATGAAAAGATGAAATTTACATTTAAGCTATGGGCACAGCTGACATACATGTACAATTGATCAGTTGTAGTAAGTGACTTGACACAACAACAAATATGCACAAGTTGGTACATGCTGTCAATGTATGTTTACGCATGTCTTGCTGGTCATATACAGAGTAAGAATGGAAATCACTTTATCATGGGTGTCAAATTTGTCATACTAAGATGTACCAAATTTGACAAGTGAACAAACTTGAGATGGTCAAAACTCAGTGAAATGATAAATCACCACCGTGAAACTGCATGATCATAAATAACAGATATGTTGTCTTTGCTGATATAGTCGAACAGCAAAAAGAGAATAGGGTTTGTCTCTCACATTTTCCCATGTACCAATGAAAGCTAGCTGCACAAACCTGTTTTTTGGATTTGTTTGAAAACATTACATCTAAACAATTGACAGGGTGGCAGGCGCTACGAATGGAAAAAAATGTAAACAAAAACCTGCAGTACTGCATCATTTTTGTATGACATCTAAGATGCACAACAAAATTTCTTGCAACCCCCCCCAAATAAAATAACCAGGTATAAACCTGCACTGATAGAGTGGTCTGGCATCCTATAGTTCACAAAACTCTGCTGAAGAAAAGAAAAAAAACATGAAACTACTTTGAGTGCAAATTACTTTAGTTATGCATGTATACTGTACTCACCCTAACACTGTCAATGTGTGGTTTTATGTACCCATCCTTAGCCAAGTCTATCACGTGAACAAGTGGTAACTGCCTCATATCAGATGGAAAAGCAAGGTCACGAACTCTCTTGATGATTTTTTGATTTCTTTCAGACCACCGCGAGAATTCTGTTTCTCTGTAACCATGTATTGCCTACAAAAAATTGATAGGGTAAACTTTGTATTTTGTGTGTTTAATATCTTTTTATAATATCTTTCTGTACAATTTCTGCCCTATTATAGAATTTACTTATCTGAAATGTCAAATGTTGCAACTTGAAAATTTGCAATATATTGATGCTGGGGACAATAGAGATAACATTTTTAAGTTGTTGGTGTTTAGACAATGAGTCACATCTTTGACCTGAGCTTCAACTTTTCAGGGTGCAGTATGCCCTTTCATTGTTGACAAATATGAAGTTAAGGAGTTCCAGTGGTTCTGGCCTATTTAAACAGCATGTACAGTGCACCCAGACCCTCAAACTTTTACCACCATCTGAAATGAATTTTTTATAGAAAATGTCTGAAACAGCTCACAGACTCATTATTGAGTGCCATCCTAAACATATTCTTCATTGAATATACAATACACAAAATATATAAAACATGTAAGCTCTATGAGTCCATCTTGACCAGAATAGTGTGAAACATTTCCATCCTATCTTTATATCGTAGTGGGAAAGTATACTTTTTCTTAAAAAATTCTTGTAGCTGCAATAATTTTCTCAAGTTCGAATACAGATACACAGTAACATTCTTCCAATTTTAAGGGTACATCAAATACATGTGGAAGAATGTGAAAGAAATGTGATCACTGTTCATTCTTCACATAACTATGAAATCCTAAGCCTGCCTTAAAAAATCACGACTCTAATTGCTACTATCATGATCTTGTATTGTCAGACTTGTGGGGGAAAAATGTTGATCTGACGCGCTGTATAGATATTCAAGTATATTTTTAATGCGAACATTACCGTCACGGTAATATCCGTACACAAAATGTTAACTTTATACACATGCTGAGTGAGAATAGATTTGATCATATTTTACGTGGTGTACGTGCAAATATACTGGGTGAGTGCGCCCTCTTACATCATCCCAATGATCGTACTCGTATCGCATTCTCTTCATGTATCTGTCGATTTCTCTCTGTAACGATTGCTCATCATCTTCTGTTAGGAAGTTCAAGTACAATTTATAGCCATCTATGACGGTCCTCTTGACTTCTTCGGTGCATCCCTCGTGAAAGTAATAAAATTCGTCCACCGGAGCTGCATAGTTTTGCGTTTCTCTTTCAACTTGTTGACCATCGCTTGTTTCTTGTTCGGACAGTTTCCCTGATTCAGTCGAAAGGAGTACTCGGACACTGTTACCAATAGCCGCTTTAAATCGCACTGTCAGTGTCTGGCAACACCTTCGGCCTAAGAAAGACAAGGCCATGGTACCGCGTAGAGTCGGAATTCAAAACAAATACTGGGAAAAATTCGACTTAAAATTTGTAGTGTCCATGGGCGCAGCCATTTTGACGATTAATTTCAGCATATGCCCTATAGATGGCGCTAATTCAGCCTCGTTTAACAAATTATTGTTGGTAAAAATCGTGCTAAACGCAATCATTAATATTTATGTTTATTATAGCAAATATATAAAGTATGATTATTAATTATGATATGATATTTGGCTAAAATACCTTTTAATTGCATACACTGCTTATATATTTTGCTTAGATGGGTGTACAGTTACGTATGTTTGTACAAGTCTAGAGGCTATCACTGTACGCATGCCCAGTTGACATAGCAACACAGACAGAACACAACAACCAGGCACTGTCCGATTGGAGAGGTTAGCATCGAGTTCTCTCATTCTAACCACATTAAATCTAATTTTGGCTGGTTCGAAGGTAAGTTTGTAGCCCCATTTTAACAAAACACTCGTTTTAAATGGTTTTACTCTGCAAACTGCAAGGACGTCGCAACTAACCCTCGGGAAGGCGCTATACCTTAGACTTGTTTGATGAGTTCGAGATTACACTTTGCAGTCAACGTTGTCACTCACTGTCAAATTGCAGATCTTGCAGTCAACTCTTGTTACCTTCCTCCATATTTTCAACTTATTTTGATCAGCAATGGCAAGAATTTAATTTTATATTTCGGTTGATTTGGTGATCGTCTACCCACAGGTTAAGTTACTTCCAGTAACGCACTTCGTACGATGCGCCCGCCCGTAATCGCCTGCGTTCGCAACGATTGTTTACAAAGGGTTCGTACCCCGGTTCCTACCCCTATTATGAAGCACTGCACTGATGAGTGATGGCTTGACGAATATAGGAGATAATTAAAGACATCTTTCCTATGATAATATGCTGTTACTTTTAGAACAGAAATGTTGATTTGAACCACCGAACCCTAGTTGTCTACAGTAGGTAAGAAATGATTGACATATAGAGTAATAATTGCCGCTTTTTGTTACCGACAGGTTATAATTCTTACTTGAGAAGTGACCAAAAGGTGCCAAAATGTCGATTGCTGTGGCACAAGCACGCCACGTGTTTGGCCTGAAAGGGGAAGTGGTGGGTAACATATGCTACCAAGATGAACAGACAATTGTCTACCCGTGTGGCTCCAACATCATCCTGTACAACATTGACCAAAAAGCACAGAAATTCATCCCCGGCTCAGATAAAAGCTTGGGCACGACAGCAATGTGCGTGAGTCCAAACCGTAGGTATGCTGCCATAGCTGAGAAGGGAGCAGAGAAGGCCACCATCACCATCTATGACCTCCACTCCCTGAGAAAGAGGAAAGTCTTGAGCTCCAGCGAGGTTGCCTCAATGAATATGTCAGCTTGGCCTTCAGTCCAGATTCCAAGTACCTGATTGCCCAGGGTGGACGTCCAGATTGGCATCTGCTTTACTGGACCTGGGAGAAATCCAAAGTTATGGCAGTCACCAAAACAACAAACCAACAAAACAATGATGTCTACCAGGTAGGTTTCTAAATTATATTCTTTGCAGTCAAAAGTGTTTTCCATCACAATAAAAATGTAAACCAAATCTTCATTGTTATTATTGATGACAAGTGTTCATACTCAAGCTAAATTGATATTCCAGCGTGCGGGCAATCTTTTGTATTTGTAAAATTTTTCAGTGATCAGTTAACGTTAACAGAAATTTTGTACGTGAGACAATTAAATGCATTATGAAAGACACAATTGTACTCTTTCAATCTTCATCATTAAGAGTCATGTCACTTCATCTTCTTTCCAGGTTTCCTTCAATCCCCAAGATAACACACAGCTCTGCGTTGTCGGCAATGGAATCTTCAAACTCTTCCGTTACAGCGAGGGAAACCTGAAGCAGTTTGCCTTCCAGAAGATGGACCCACAGAATTTCCTGTCACATGCGTGGGTGTCTGATGAGAGAGTAGTTGCTGGCACCGACACAGGGCGTCTCCTACTCTTTGAGACTGGTGAACTTAAGAACGAGTTCTCAATTCAGTTCTCTGCTCAGAAATCTGAAGACAAGTGAGTCGTTTCAAGAGTTCATTGAACTTTATTCCAATAATGTATCTTCTAACAAGATCAAAATGTAAAAAAAATTGGAATGTATACTTGTACTCAATTTCAGTAGTGCACTGACATTGACAAGAATGTCCTTTCCAAGGCCAAAACTTTGATCAAATTTACAGACTAAAACTTGATCAAATTCATACTTTTTATTGCCTTCATTAGACAACAAAGATTATAAGAACAAGGATTAGGATATGACTATTCGCAGTGCATACAATATAAAAATATGCATGAATATTTCACATTTTCATTGAGACTGAACAACATTGACATTTAATTCTCAGAGAGCGGATGGGTAGTATTTCTGAAGAGGAACCAGCTCAGCCATCTGGTCCACCAAAAGTAACAGCTGTTGTAGCCTACTCCAAGGGCTTTGCATGCTCCGGTGGAAGCGGTACTGTACATCTCTATGAAAAGACTGATGATAAGGATTCCTACAAGAAAACAAGGGAAATAAAAGTAAGGAGTATTACTTTTTGATCACTTTATCATAACAACCTAAAATAAAGTTTGTCAATATAAACTGCATTGTCAAAGAAAACTGTAGTTCTGAAAATGAAAAATGAACTATTTTAGATGTTGACTTTACTGCTACAGGCAATTACCGAGAGAGCAATTCATAGTATATCAAAGATTAATATTTTGTCTTCCAACATTTCAGGTTCCTCAAGATCCCTCAGCCAGTGCTGACCCAAGCAAAGCAGAAAACCATGAAATAAACTGGTTGACTGTGAGTCCGTCCGAGGAAACCCTTGTAGCAAGTACCAAGACAAACCAATTGTATTGCATGGGACTTTCCAGTGCTGACATAGGCAAAGTGAGTATACTGCCTTTTCTGATAGATCAGGCGTACTATTGCTTGGTATCTGTTTGCTAAGAGCTGTAGATGAATATCTCACTGTAACTGTTTACTACCATAGCACTATGTTAATAGATGGACAAGTAGTTGTGAAGATTATACAGCGTCAGAAATAACTTTGTCAGCCTTGACACTGTCAGCACAGAATCTCTAGTTTTGCTGCAATACACAAAGAAAATATTACAATTTGAAGAAATTCTGACAACATTTTGATCCACTGATATTCTTTATTATTTTAAAATAGGACTTCATAGTTTAACAATCTTTCTTGAAGTCTCTGTGCAACCGTTTTCCATCATTAAAATTAGTTTTAATGTCATGTGGCTTCAACCTCACCACTAAACTTAAATAGAGTCAAGTTAATTGGTGTTGTTGGGTTCAATCATGTTTGACCATCATTGTCTCTGTTTTGTATTTCAGGGAGACCAAGCAACATTTGAAGTGTTAGCCCAGCCTTTCCATTACGGTGCTGTCACTGGCCTTGATGTCTGCATTAGGAAGCCACTCATCGCCACTTGCTCTGTTGATAGATCAGTGCGTATCTGGAATTATGAAACAAAGTGAGTGCTCAACTCATGAAGTTATCATAAATATATTTTTTAACAGATATGTCGGGTGTTATGACCAGCATCCCCAATATGTTTGATTATGATTGTCATTTCTGACGTGACTCAAGATCAAGTGCATTCAGGGAACATCTTTTACCGTATGTCTCTTTTGCTTTCATTTGGCTTCCTAGGATAGCTGATGCTGTACCAATCAGTACTGTATTCATTTTCAGATCTTGATTGTAGACTGGTTGTTTATATCAGTCTTATGTTAGTTTTGAATGTAGAGATTTCACGGAGAATCCTGTAATCCTGTCCTTAGAATCCCTTGGCTGCAAAGATTTCTCTTATATTTTGCAGTGACTACTAAAATGAATATTACCTTCTCAGTCAGTGCAGTGCTTGGTGAGATTCGTAGAAATAACTACAACAAATTAAATCTTTGAAAACTATTATAATCATTGAAACATAATAATCTCACTGCAAATTTATTTTTTCAGTTCTCTTGAGTTGTACAAGGAGTTTCAAGAGGAAGCCTACAGCATTGCCCTGCATCCGTCCGGTCTTTACATCCTTGTTGGATTCAGTGATAAGCTCCGTCTGATGAATTTACTCATTGATGATATCCGTACATTCAAAGAATTTACCATCAGAGGCTGCCGTGAGGTCAGTTCCACTCATGTAACTTTCTTGAGAGTTTTTTAAACAAGTTCGGAAAGTGAGAATAAGTGCCGATGTGTACACATTTGAAGATGCTTCTATATGCATTGGAGGAGGAAAACCCAAAATCATCACGCTAACTTACTGAATCACTTTGCAGAATGAAAATCATAACAAGTGAAAGTACTTTCACTTTGAATAGTGTCAGTTGCCATACATTTCATTGCCATTAATAAGACTCAGACAGCAGTATATTTCAACTTGCAGAATGTTGTCTGGATACGCATTTCTGACAGCTCACCAAACCCTTGTTTTACTTTGCATTTACCTGTTATCATTTCCGTTTGTGAAAGGATAGCATAGGATTTTCATCAACTTTGTTCTCTTCTAACAGTGTTCCTTCAGCAATGGTGGTCACCTGTTTGCTGCCGTCCATGGCAATGTCATCCAAATATACTCCTCCACTACTTATGAGAACATTAACAACCTGAAGGGACACAACGGCAAAGTGCGGTCGGTTGTCTGGAGTGCTGACGACAGCAAGATCGTGTCCTGCGGCATGGACGGTGCTGTGTACGAGTGGAACGCATTCACAGGCAAACGTGAAGGCGAGAGCGTACTCAAGTCGTGCAGCTACACTAGTGTGGCCATCACTCCCGATGGCAAGACGACCTTTGCCGTTGGCTCCGATTGCACCCTGAAGGAGATATCCGACTCGCAGATATTACGAGACGTGGAAACCAACGAGATGACACTGACCCAGGTGGCCATGTCTCACAGTGGCAGAATGCTGTTTTCTGGTACTAACAGTGGAGCATTGAGATCCATGAAGTTTCCACTGACAGTACCTGGAGAGTGGACGGAATACATGGGACATGCCAACGCTATTTCAAAGGTGGGTATCCAGTACTTGGAACTGTAGATCTTCAAAATTCATGTCAGGGAAGAGAATATCTTTTGCCCGTGTATGCCTGGAAATGTATAGACCTGCACCCAGCAATATTGAACGCCTTTAGATATACATACAGCAATTAATAACAATATAATTGTAATAGAATACATTTACCAAATATGATATTTGTCACTGGTTTTTATATTTTGGATGACAGTTTACAGCATAATCATTAGAATCGTTTTCTCATTCTTTTGTACTAAAAATTACATTTGTCTTTTTCATATTCAGATGCGCATCACTTACGATGACCAATACCTAGTAACTGTGTCAGAAGATGCAATGCTAATGATCTGGAAGATCACCGACAAGGAAGGTCGTGGTCTGAAGAGAGATAAAGAAATCGGATATGCCGAAGAAATTCTCATCACAAAGTCAGATTTGGAGGAGAAGGTAACAAAATTATCATTTCATTTTGATGTACGATGTCTCAGAAATTAATTTACGTCCAAACTGCATACATTGAGACAGATTATTATATACGCAGTTTGCCAGTTAATTGCATGTGCTTCTTATTGTAGATTTTAACTGTTCACATGTCGAAAATGAGATGAACAATTTATCAGTGGCAAGAATTTCAGTCCATTAATATTCTTATAAGCATCTGTAAGCCCAGCAGACTATTGCCTCTCCTTCATTGGATGAATGATCACCAGACAGTCTCAAAGGAACTTTAGTGTTTAACTTCAAATATCTGCTTCCTATGTGACAGAATTCAATGATGGCGGAGTTGAAGACCCGTGTGGATGAATTGAAGATGGAGAATGAGTACCAGCTGAGACTGAAGGATATGAACTACAATGAGAAGATCAAGGAACTGACTGAGAAGTTCATCCAAGAAATGGAATCCCTGAAGACAAAGAACCAGGTCTTGAAGACTGACAAGGACAAGGAGGAAGCCAAGCATGAAGAGGAACTTGCAGAAAGCATGGAGAAACACGCCAAGGAACTCCAGGATCTTGGTAAGACAGTTGAGCATGTATATTCCAATGCTTCTTCTTCATTAACTTATTACAAAATTTTATTAAAATTCAATGGACCCAGATAATGTGTAGTTGTGAAAGCAAAGGGGTTCATAGATTTAGAATTGTTGTGTTATACCTGTGTTGTATATGACCAAAATATACTAGCTGTCAAATCTTGCATGTCCCAGCCATACTAAAGTAGCCCACAGCATTGCCATCAGCAAAACTGGTCACACTTCCCAAAACTGTCAACTGTGAATTCTCCGTCTCTGTCTCCTGACATTAAAAAATTTATGAAGCCCACCATAACAAACTTATTCTCAAGTAAGATATCATTATAGTACTGGTGGTGTTGCACTGAAACATAGAAAAAAAATTCCAGTAGAGAACATTTGTGTGGATGATTTGTCAATTTTTTACTGATCCATTTTCTGTGCAATGTTTTGCAGAGTCTGCAAACAACCAGAAACTGATGCTGGAATATGAAAAATACCAAGAACTGCAAGCCAAGAGTCAGAAGATGCAGGAAGACTATGAGAGACAACTGCAAGAGATGGAAGAGTCCAAAGAACAGGCCTTGGAAGAACTGACCGAGTATTATGAAGCCAAGTTACAGGAGAAAACAACACAACTTGAACAGGTAAGCTGTCATCTTCCAGAAACATTCACTCCAAAAAATCAAAATAACCATCTTTCCAGTTGATAATGCAGTCATATTTTGAATTGTTACATTTTACCCCTTGACAAAATTACCTGTGGTAGACACAGGTGGAAGAGTCGCTTGTCAAATCAAAGACCTTAGGTTCTATGGTCTGATCTACTTTGTGCAAGTCCTGGTGATTCATTATGAAAAAAGAGCAAGTGTACTTCCTATGATCCAGTTGCATTGTTATAAGTTTTAGCTTGATTCCACCATTCCACTCTCTTCATATAAAACCTAAAATTAATTTTCATTGAAGTTTTATCAAGGCGAGCTCATTCAAAACTTTTCATCCTCAATTACATCTCTTTTCTTTGTCTTCCCGAAGGCAAATGACGAGTCACGTCAACAGAACCGTGAATATGAAGAGACCAAGAAACAGATAGAAGAGGATGCTGACAGGGAGATCCTGGACATCAAGAACAAATATGAGAGAAAACTGAGAGATGAGAAAGAGGCCAACCTTAGATTGAAAGGAGAAACAGGCATCATGAGAAAGAAGGTATGTTTAGAATAGTCGATGCGTTTTATTGGGTGATTTACAGTGTCTTGGAAAAACTCATCCTTTAGGTTACGCATAATTACATCATGACTCTCATGTACAACTGCTTGCATGCTAGTCAGCATTTACAAGGAAATCGACCAAAGCATTTTCACAAAATTCAATGTTGAGATCATGTTATAAAGAAATTAGACGATTAATAAGAGGCAAGCTATCAAGAATATAAAATGCAATCAGAATTTGAAAAAATGAGCTTCTCAGGCACAATCACATATTATTGTCATACATTTTATAAGTAGTGCTTTGTTACTGTTATCCCTTTTGGAACACAACCAGAAACTGTACCAAGCTATCTGATGACAACCTATTTGTGTATCAGCCTTGACTTTGAACTTGTAATTTCTACCTTCAGTTCACCAGTCTTCAGAAGGAGATTGAAGACCATAAAGAAGAGATCAAGAAACTCCAGAATGAGCAGCAGAAACTTCAAGGTGTCATCAAGTCACTGGAGAAAGATATCTATGGTCTCAAGAAAGAAATTCAAGAAAGAGATGAAACTATCCAAGATAAGGTAACAAGAGACCTCTCAGATTTCAGTTTTGATTTTGAAATTTATAATGAAAAAAATCTCCAAAGTTGTTTAGCATTGCAGCAGTACAACAGTAAATTGTAGCTGGAATGCACACATTGAAGACCATCCTTTGAAGTGACCTTAGTGCAAAGTGATACAGTTTGACCCAAGTACAAAGAAATGGGAGTTGGAAATGATTTAAATATACAGTCAATAGACTGTTTCATTAGATGTGGTAGTATTTAATATGATAAGAAAAGCTTCATCAAAATTGTCAGCCATATCAGTAATTTCACCAAATTTGTATAAATCGTAGCTAGGCGAGTATTTTCTTGAAAAAGAGAATAACCAAACTTTTTGTAATTGATGTGACCTGCAGGAGAAACGTATTTATGATCTCAAGAAGAAGAATCAAGAACTGGAGAAGTTCAAGTTTGTCTTGGATTACAAGATCAAGGAGCTGAAGAAACAGATCGAGCCAAGAGAGAACGACATCAAGGCCATGAAAGAACAGATACAAGAAGTATGTAATATGTATTGTTTTTACTCAGATAGTCCTTGATTACATCAAATTTATTTTATCATGACTTTGACACCTTTTATTTGACTATGAGTCAAAATGCTATAATAGATGACGTAACCATGCCAGGTGCAAAAGTAGTATAGTTTCTGTCATTCATTCATGGAACCATCTAGTGTTGGGTAATTAGCCATAGGTGTAATGACTTTGATATTTACTGAGTCTTGGCTGATGACTTGCAACATTCACAGCTCGCATAGTAGGCTGTTCTACCTATTACTTAAACTGTGTTTTGATCTTTCCCTATTTGCAATCTGTATTCACCCATGGTTGTCATTGTCTTGTCTCGGCAGATGGAGAGTGAACTGGAGAGATTCCACAAACAGAACACACAACTTGAGTTGAACATCACAGAGCTGAGACAGAAACTGAAGGCCACTGAGAAAGAGATGCATCTTGAAAGACAGAAGGTATGCTGTTACATGCAATTTGGTTGCAAGTATTTCTCTTGGAAGAAGACTTGTTGTGTAAACCAACAATGTTCACCACCACTACTCCTTAAACCTTGCATATCAATTGTTCCCTTTAAATCATAAAATTTTAGTCAAACGTAATCATATGCTTGGCAATGAAAGCAGGGTTTGCGGTAGAGGTCGCCACAGTCGCAAAATGTGACTAAAACTTGTTTGTGGCGAACAAAACCCATCGGCAATCGCCACGATCTCAAAAGCGTGGCGACAGCTGATTTCTGTAGTTCGAAATTGATAAAACTAAACAGTCCAAATCTTAATGCTTTTCCACTGATATGCTAAAGACAACATAAAAAACTCTTTATTCAAAGCACTTACTTGAAATTGTAAAGGAAGACAAAATACAGAAAACAGTTACAATTACATTCTCGCGATCTTGATCTCCATGAACTGGCATTCGGATCACGTTGATACTAAGATAGACAACCATAGCCAAAAGCAGCAAAACTCAGCGACGATACCGAGCTTTATTTACACAGTATTTCATATCGGAGTATCAAATCAAACTGATTACACAATCCCTGGATCAGCGACATTTTAGTGAAATTTCCACATTAATCATAACTTGAAAAAAGTAAACGTGAAACAAAGACGTCGTGTATGCTGTCGATCAGTTCAGTTCAGTTCAGTTTAGTTTAGATGAGGGATAAGCATAGTGTGAACCGTAAACTAACTGGCATGGCATGTGCATAATTGACTGCACATAAAAGCAAGTCAACATTGCAATATCAAACAGTCTACATCTTGTGAAAACAACGACATACTATGTCGTTGCAAGGGTTAAAAAATCCTGCATGATTAGATAAACTGGTATTAGTCTTAATGTGGTCAAGTTTATCAATGAACAGTGTCTGCCTGTTAACAAATTGCTGCGTGTTGAGAACAAGTAACACACAAACTCAGCTTCCATACCACTGACAGAAACTTAATCCTCATTTGTCCCAATTATTTTTCAGGTGCGTGATTCTGAGGCAATGCTGAGACGTTTCAAGACTGATCTCCATAATTGCATAGGTTACATACAGGATCCAAAGAAACTGAAAGAAAGCATCAAACAGTTGTATCAGAAACACGTACAGGATGACACAGTAAGTACATGCAGAGATATTTGAATTCTGTGACATTTGAGTGTGGGCTTGGGTTTACATTGATAGACACATTTCAATTGTGAAGAATAGAAGAAAACCCCAAAAAGCAATGTACTGGTACTGAACTCTTTAAAGATATATTGTCATATTTGGTCTCATACTTACAGCGGCATATCTTTTGAAAATATGTTCATGAAATGGTATAGTTGTGATATTTTGCGTGCAATGAAATTCAGTTGTTGTATGTATAGATTTGGCTGTGACACTTGGACAAAGATGTCCTTGATCAAAATAATTATCGCATGTATGTAAACTAATGGCACTATACAGGTCATTTGTCTTCCATAAAGATGACACTCAACTGTTTTAATCATGTTCTCAAACAACAGAGATGTAGAATTTTCACCTATCGTTCAGCTGCCTCAGTGAAGTGAAGTATGTCTGTGTTGTGCATCTTAATGTTGAGTAAAAATATCATCTTGTGTTTTCTTTTTCCCTTCAGCCCGAGTCAGCCAGTGTGGATGCTGACATCCAGAGGGAAT
Source organism: Ptychodera flava (assembly GCF_041260155.1). Lineage (NCBI taxonomy): Eukaryota > Metazoa > Hemichordata > Enteropneusta > Ptychoderidae > Ptychodera > Ptychodera flava. The sequence continues at coordinate 37,030,586 of NC_091935.1, forward strand.
ACAGTCGTCAACGCAAGCATTTAGAACAGAGTGTGTCTTCTCTCAGAAAGAAACTGGCCAAAGACACAGAAATCCACCGGGCTGACAATGTCAGAATTATGCAGGTATGTGCACTTGATATTCCCACACATACCATCCATAGCAATTGTGTGGTGAATTCCTGTGTCAGGTTGTAACATCTCGACACCCTTCTGTGTGCTGTTACTTTGTCAATAATCTACAGGTAAATTCTGATGCATAATGTATGGCTTTTAAATAAAAAACTTGCATCTTGATTTCACAATAGCAATGGAAATGTTTGAATCATTAAATTCTTACTTTGTACTTTTTTCAATTGATAGTAGTTCTAGGCAACATTCTGATTAAGACTTTATTTATTCCTACATAATGTTATGATCATTTTTTTCTTTCTCTCTCTTCACAGGAAAATGTTTCTTTGATCAAGGAAATCAATGACCTGAGACGAGAACTGAAAATTGCGAGAACACAGGTGCACGACCTGGAAGCAGCTCTGGGAATTAGTCGCAAAAACAAGAACCAACCACTTCCGGATGCAGCAGCCAGTGCCATAGCGCAGAGCAGTGCTCAGTCAAGTCGTGACCAGGAAGCCAATCTCGAAAACAATAAAATTATCGATCTGCAGCGAAATGAGATCAAGAAACTTAGGGCACAAATGTTTGAATTGGAAAGCATGATACAACAAAGGCCGCCCTCTGGTGGCAGACTTCCCCCTATGGTAGTGCAGTAACTCTGCCAAAGTGATGTGACTCAAACTGATTTCATTACTGCAACCCTGAATGCCAACTGTATATTAATTAATGATCAACAGAACTCACATTTTTTTTTCAGTTCATATTGTGGACTTGGATTGTCATCATGCAATATGTAGAATTCCCCATCAGAAATCACGTACAGTGAAAAGTGGATTGAGTAATTTGTCCACAAGAAATCAAATTCAACATTGACTATGGTATTTTTGTTCTGAGCTGAACTTTGTATCAAGGTAATGTCTTGTTCTCAATAAATAAAGACATTCAAATCCACTTTGTAAATATCCAAATGAAAACTGTACACTGGTTTTGTAAATCCATAACGTTTGTGTATATTATCTTTGCTACAAATAAAAGACATTAAAAACATTGGATTTGTTTGGTTTTTTTCAAGAAAAGTTTAAATATGAAAGGAAAATACTGCTGCAGATCGTTAGCAGGTAGTTTTATTGTTCAGGCAGGAATTTCTACCAGTTAGCTTCCAGTTGATGCAGACGCATTTACTTGTCTGATGTTTTAAATAGTGGACCAGAGCAAATTTGCCATGAGCTGGAGAACCTACCAACTACGGTAGCCATGTTTGGTTGCCCTGATACAACTGAGAAAGAACACTTCACTCTCATGATTTTCACAGCACATTCTTTTTAGGGTACAGTAATTATGTCAATGATTGACGGTCTACCAGTCTTCAAAATTAATGTTCTCATCATTAAGTGTTTGTGTTTGAGGTTTGTACGAGTCGCCGCATGTAGAGTTTATCTTTGGCGGCATCATTTGAAAGCTTTCGGTGTTGGTCTTTATCTGTAAATGCAACATCAAACCACTCAGCATGGATTTTTTCCTTAACACCTGCGTCCTTCAGAAAACACTTTGGTGAGGGCCGCTGTCACCTCATCATTTGAAACAGTTTATAATCGGACTTTTATCAGTAATCAAATCATTTGTCGGAGCTTTTGTAGGTGACCTTTTTTCTTTGACCTAATTATTAACATAAGCTTCCACTTTGGACCTTTTCAACCGTGTCATACATGAAAGCTCTCAGTACTAACCTTTATATCAGTAAGTGTATCAAACATTCAAGCATGGTCCCTCTATAGACTGATTAGAGCTGTCACTCTTGACGTTCCTTGGCAGTGAAATCATTCACAGATGGTTTCGACACGGAGAGTGTAACTTCCTTTCGGCACTTGTAACAACATCATAAACAAAAGCTTTCAGCCTGGATATATGTAACCCAGGCCAACATTTACCAAAAGGAGTAGACTTTAATCTGTGCAATTATTTACACATGCTTTCAGTGAGGGCCTTTACCTGTAACGCCGCCATGTACTGATGCTTTCGGCCCTTTCAGTGTTGACCTTTATGTTGTAATCCTACAAGTTAAGAAAGCTTTCGGTGCATGCAATAAAGACGAACTGATACCACAAACTACGTTGCCATGAGTCCAGCAGAAGTGGACATACACACAATGTAACAGCGGCCTGTACCAAACAGATGACTGCATCAAAATTACAGGATGGTTGTGCGAGTTTAACAAACCATAAACTTTCACACCCAGGGCACTTTACGTGTAATCACAGGACTGTGGTGTAATCTACCATAGAGCGTAGGGTATCTACCGTCCCTGAATCTCTTATGTACAGCTTTACAAAGAGGATCTTCATTAGCAAAATGTTTTGTTTCGATACTATTTTGTAGGTGTGTTGATCTTTTTGATAAATATCAAACCAACAAGTTTTTTTGAGTGACATGGCACATTGTACAGTTTCTGAAATTTGCTTAACCATGATACAATGTGGATATATTTGTAGACAAGTTGTGTTGTTTAATTTTCTGCATCCCACAAGTCAGATACAGTAGGATAAATCAGCAAATCCCGGGATGACACTGCCTAATCCTGGACATAGGGTCCAGCAAGCAATACAAGTATTTCTCAATTATGATATTAAACGGCGGTGGTCGTCGGAACGGCGCTCAAAGGTCGCTAGGACCCCTACGACCGATATATACACTGTATCCAAGCTACGTTTGCAATTGATGAAAGTTAAAACATGTTTGTCTTAATGTACATCGTAAAATTTAAAAGTCGCAGCTATTTTGACATGATGCATCTATATATAGTGCACGAAATACATTGTTTGTAAACAAGAAAGTTGCACATGCGCAGTTCCGACGACCACTTCTCTTAAGGTAGAATGTGCCTTGGGGACTCTCAACTTTCAAATTCTTTTCTGAACTACCCCTTGTAGGGGCTCATTTTGAAGCCCTAGGAGAAAGAAAAACTTTAACCGTTCTTATGTTATGAAAATTGAAAATTTTATTTTTTTATCGAGTTAATACAGGGATAGCAGACATATTGAATTACACATATTGGTAAAATGATAAATCTTTGGTTATTTGTTTCTCAAGTACCAAAATTTGGACAGTGACCCCCATTATTATTCTTGATTTTGAAAGAGAAGGTTGAAAGGTTCCTTGTACCAAATTTAAGCAAAAATTTGGCTTTCACTTTCGAGGCACATACTACCTGAAAATAAATATGATATATTGAGCATTTTCATAACACAAGCTGAGCTGGGTCAGTTTATTCCTAGTACGGCAATCCTCTCACTATATCTGTGTAGTATTTCAAGAAAACATTCCATCTCTGTTAATTGCACGCCCTAATCCCAGGCCCCTTTAGTTATTTCTACTGATTTACAACACAAATTATCACCCTGACCAAACTGCCAATAAGCAGCTCATAAGGTTAAAGATGTCTTGTTATAAAAATGTTTCAATAAAAATTTATTTATCATATTAAATAAATCTGTGTGTGTTTGCGTGACCAAATAATAACATCCAACACATCCTAAAACATGCGTTTCAGCATGGAGGGACCGTGGTTTCAGAATTGAATGTTACACATATTGTCTGCACACAAACACATATGCAGACAGGCACTTGATGATCACATGAGTACAAAAGGTTACTAAATAAAGCATCCAGGTGCCAAACAGGTATGGTAACCATAGCGCTAACTGCATGCATTGTTTAGAAGTTTCCATCAAAAGAGTCAGTTTCGATGTGTTAGGTACATAAGTCATGATGAGACAGTCCAATCAACATAGAGCTCATTTCTGATTAAGCATAGAATTTGAAAAATTTTCAAAGATTCAACCCATGGCTACTGTTTGTGTATTTTATATTCAATAAATTAAAAAATACCGTCAATGACGCTGTACCTTCTCTAATGTGTGGCCAGGTCAGGTAATTGGTTGTTGGCATGGAGTTGTTGGTAAATAGTTGATGATGTAGGGGCATGAGGTGGGATATGGACCCAAAGAACCCAAAAGATGATTAAATACATCAATCAAAAAAATTCTAAGCTACAGTATAAACTGCCTAAAGATAGTTCAATGTGGGAAAAAGTTAAATAATTCAGAAATAAGAATTCACAGTCCAAAATAGTAATGACGCACTTCCTTACTGACCTGAGTGCATGTGAAATACACAACCTGGCATCTGTAAATTAAATGTATACCAAGTGATCATTTCAAGTCACTTTTAACTGTTTTTAATGGATTTTCCAAAGAGTCCTGTGAAAATGATGAAAAACGCTTATCTGGTCTTGTGTTTGTATAACCTCATGGCTGATAATTGTCATAGTATTGAAAAAAAATTGAAAGTGAAGAAATTACTGTTTTTAATAGGCATATTTTCCTTGAAATACATGACCGTGTGAAGAATATATGCTAAAAGTGTTTAAGAGTAAATTTCTTTTTAAAAAATAATTTAATCTGTGACCAAAGGATTTTATTCTTTGAGTTTACAAATTCAAACATTGCAATTTGTTCAATCATCTTGTGCAGTGCAAATTTATAAAATGACTGAAAAACAAAAAAATTGGAAGAATTACAGTCTTTGTGATGTAAAATTATGGGTTGACATCACGATAACTGTTAATCTGTTTGAAGTACTAATATACTATAATTTAAAAAAGAAAAGTTCATGCAGAAACGGTAAAATATATTGTCAGCAATGTAGTGTTAATTTTGACTTTACATCAAAATATGCCTTTGCTGGATACCAAATATATAGGGCGAAATATTAAAATCAGCCATGTTCAGCAAAATCCACACAACAGCATTGATCCTTTTCTAATTTGATTTGATTTGCTCATATTATCCTTGTATGACAGTCAGTACAATATGGAACTTGAACACAACACAGTGAATAAGTATGCTGTAAATGAAATGGTGTGGCTGCATCCACATGCAGCAATAGGAGTGCCTTTGTCTCTCACCCCTCATTTCCAACCTGTCCCATCCCTGAAAAAATAGTTTGGTCTTATATTTATAATGTTAATAATTTCTGTATTTGTTAAAATGTGCGCATCTCAAAAACTTTGATCATAAACATTTTCATTGTTTTTTATAGCTGACCAGTCAGTTAACCTGTTTATATTGAATATTTGCGCATTTTTCCGCAGTATTTGACATTTCTGAATACCTTCTTATTAAGTTTGTCATTTTCTAAAAGTTTAAATGCTCCATTGTGTGGTCAAGCTTTCCACAAGCATCAAATGTGGTACTTCATATAGGAGGGTCTGCCTCTAGAGGGCGGGCATCATGAATAGTGTTTGTTGGTTAATTCCTCCACGTAAACTTCTGATTGTACTGTAAACATTGAACATGGCCGACGTCCGATTTTCCTGTCTAAAACTTTCACTCATTTTCGTTCATATGACTCTGAAACTCCAGGAAACGATTGGGAAGAAAGGGTTATCTTGAAATATTGAGGTACTCGCCGATATTTTGCAAAATAAATGAGAAAAAATGCAAGGAAAATGCCGACAGGCTTACACAATGACAGTTTTCAGACTCGGAGGCATATGATCATCTCCGCAGATTATGCAACAGGCCAAGATCACGTGAGACCATGAGGGGATATCCACGCAACTCAGTACCAAACACTAGCGCTCACAGAGTGAGCAAACACAAAGTGAGTACCCCTAACGTCAGCTCAGTAGTCTGTAATAGATTGTAGTCAACTAAGAAACCTGGAGAAAGGCTTAACACTGTGGCTATGCCACTAAGTCCCTTTTGATTTTTTGTCATAGCTCAAAATCGTTCTCCCACACCTCAACCTGAGCCATGAACACCCCCACCAGTTTATGATATGACCCATCACAATGGCATGACGTCAACGGATCTTGACAGACGGAAGTCTTGACAGACGGAAGTACTTGACAGCAGCATACTGGTTTTCAACTCTAATACCTTCTCTGTCTATAAATAGACACGAGAAGGTAAAAAACTACAAGAGTTCTGACACACAAGTAGATCAAGAGTGTTATTGACTTGTGCAGTACACAAGAGGATTACAAACACTAAACAAATACACATTTGATAGTTTACAAAAAACTTTAATGTCTGCATAGCCATTGTCAAACATTCATGGTTCTGTTTGGAATATACAGAAATTCACGGTTCTGTTCGGAGTATCTAGAAATTGAGGAAAAGAATGCCAGATTGCCACAGAATATGACAGAAAATTGGGATTTCAAGATCTGTACCTTCATTTCTATGAATCAAAGGTTATCAACATTCACTTGACGGAAAAGAAATCAAAAGTAATACATTCTCACAACAAATTCAACTTTTTGAATGGAGACTTAAAATACTGGTAAGTTTAACTACTCGCTCTAATGGCATGTTAATGTCTGTCTTTTAAAAAAATGTTTTCTGAGTTGGGACACACACTAAAAAGTAATTGCTAAAATACAGATATGTTTGCATGGCAACAACGCCAAAGTATGTCTGCACGACTAATGCCATAATTGAGAAACAGTCAGTTTCTGACAAGGATTCACACTTTCAACATATGACCACAACATGACTTCTGAATTGCTTTTGTGACAGTCATTGTCAAATAAAAGAAAGAGAAAACAAGATAAGAATCACACGTTTAAAAAAATAATAATTCTAAAGAAAGTTTACAATCAAGTTTGCAATGAACAGCTGAAAAAATCAACATCCTCATATTGATTGGTGGGAAAAAATAATCATTTACAACCAGCGTAGCAATTAAGCAAAGGCAGTCAGCTATTATCTCTTCCACTACAATCATAAAATTTCTCATTTCAAACAACCTTGTAAAATTATTAAGGAATCACCATTTCTCCTAAAGTAAATTTCACTCAACCATGGACAAATTTGGACAGAAAGTGAAGTACACACTCCAGTATCAAATTTGTCAGTAATGCATAATAAAGTGTCATCTTAGAATTTTTTCTTGCATCTCTCAAGAATACGAAAAAATCTATAAAAAAGTCATTTTCCATTTTGACAATACTAAATTCAGCTTTAGCTTGCATTTTTTTTTTATCTTCCCTGTTGACTTTAATCCTGGATGTGGAAGTGAAAAACAAAATGCCATCCTTTCAAATAAGTAAAGGAACTATACACTTGCGGCCTTTGGGATAGTTGCTGAACTCTCTTCTGTAGTTTTTGTGTTTACCTTGAGCCCACACAGCCATCTGATAGAAACCAGCCACAGTAAACAACAGAGCTGTTAAATTGAAAAAGTGAGGAAAGAAAGGCTATACAGAGTGGTAGTTTTCTGTGGATATGACATATTTCTATGATATCAAGTGTGGCAAGCCTTCATGCTTCAAACACTGTAAAATTTTTCTGGTAGGATTGAGGATGTAATCCGCCATTTTTGTTTTCTGTTTTTGAACCCTGATTCTAAACCAAAAACCGACTGTTTTGGTTTCAGTTTAGGAACTGATGAGATTATTTTAATCTACCGGTGTTCCAGGAAATGTTATTTCTACCGTTACATAGAAAAATTTCTGCAATAGAGATTAACATGATATGACACAGCAACCATGCAAAATTGTTAGATTACATTTTGTTTCAGCTTTGAGCTTCAGATTTTATGTAATTAAAAAAAATTAAAATGCATTCTTAATTCTGAATTCATTTTGGATATGACGAATAGTTTTGCACTTTCCTGTGATAGACAAGATAAGTTATTGCCAACTACACATCATACACAGAATAAAGTCACATTTCTGTGAGCAAACTGGAAATAATGATTGCAGAGAATAAAATCTTGCAATAAGTGTGGCATTACAGCTACTCAACGCGAGTGAATGTGACTAATTAAAAAGATACTAATTAATTAAGGGGGAGGATGCTAGGATACGATTTGTCAAAACATGGAAGAGCTTGTGAGAAACTCCATTGCTGCTATATCTCTATGCCATAACTTGTGGGAGATTGAAAATCAAGAGCGACAATAGAGGGCGCTGTCACTCACCGGGCACACACTGTGTCATGATTGTGAAGCAGATCCATGCGCCGGCTTCATAGGTGTAGTTAGGACAGCTGACAAAGTTGAACATCTGAGTCATGGGGTTGCCGGTTGGGAAAGGGATCCTTCTCTCCTTGGTGCCTTCCGGACGAAGGTTTCTCAGTGCCACATGAATTGCAAAGTTTCCGTACTCATTTATCTATGGAATAACAAACCAAGATAACTGAACTGCACCTCTTCCAAGATTCTATCACACTGTCACTATAAATATACCCATCATCTTTGCTGTTTACACACTCATCACCTTGACTAAGTACAGCTCTATTTCTCAGGGGCAAGCATCTACTCAATGAAAAGTGATTAAAATCATTATGTACATATGCAGAAATATCATTGGTATCGCATAATTGATGAAATTTCATGAAGTGTTAGATCACTTGACACTGCAATAATTTACGTGCCATAAATACATATAACACATGTCTGGTATGGTAAACAGACAGTGATATCTTATCTTGATATTGTGAAGAAAGAGACACTGAATCGGGAACTTACCAGAAATCCTACCAATGCTCCGTAGACTTGGATGTCACCTATATGGGTTACAGCAAAAATGATAAATCAAACACAACTAATTTAGATTTTGAAATTTTAATGATTACTTTTATTAGACAAGTCATTGTCAATGACATTGTCCCCATATGTCATTGTATAAAGGGAATAAATGTGAATGAATTAAGTCAACACAATGAATGAAATGTGTTGAGTAACACAGCATTACACTCTATAAACCTGGCCATATTTAGTTGTACCAGGAAAAAATATCAACATGCATATGCATGACACACTAGTAGGGTAATGTGCTTGCATCAACTTTGAAAGGAATCAGTTCAGGCATTGCTGTATTATGCACTAGACATGTGAAAAATTGCACTCGAACAAAAATTGCTGGCTGGCAGCCATATTGGGACATAGCATGCAAAAAACATAGGGCCAAAGTCCCTGAAGCTACTATAGACATGGATACAAAATTAAGTATTTCCTAACTGTATGAAATTATCTCACTTAGGTCATCCTAGGGACTTGTAAACCAAATATTAAAGCTGGCAGACCAGCGGTTTTGAAAGAACAAGCAACTCAACAGTTGACAGAGCTCTGCTGTGTTACGTAGAGAATAACCTTTTGTGACACATGTATTCATGAAGAAGGTGGATATCTTTGATGAGTTCTGCTGAATAAGTTGAGACGGTACATACTCAGAGAAAGCACACTGAAGAGACAAATGTTTGAAACTTAAGAATAAGAAGTTCAAGGTCATCAAAAGCATTGTAAGGAATCATGTAACACTTTCATTGCACTGTTTACACAGATTGCATAATTGCTATAAATAGCACATGAGGAATCTTACAGCCCAGCTTTACCATAAAAACCCTATCACTTTGACCACTCTTTTAATTGACCACTCTATTTTTTTCCTCAAAAAGTAATTTTATTATCCTTACCAAGTCAACAGTAATTGGAAATTAGAACTTCTCTATCTCTATCTCTATTGACTATTTGAGCAATTTCTTTTAGATAAAATACAGGGCACAATACATGACCGTTCAGAATATGTCAAGGTTGGGATTCAGGAAAGTTGCCTTTACAGTTTTAATCCTCCAAGATGGTAAGCATTTCACTATGAACTGTCAAAAAAAGAATGAACTTTCTGATAATTCTACACTAAAACTATTTTGGCTTTGATGATTGCCTAATTAATTCAATTATTTCAAATCATATTAATTATTTTTTTCTGGGTGAATTGATAGGGTTTATACAGTACAAGAATTACATACAATGTAAGTCAAATTTTGACCAAAAATGACAAAAAAATTCCTTAAAATACACATTTGCATGTTTCATCACAATTTGAACAAATCTAAGTTGGGTTACCCCTAGGGACCTGTATACCAATAACAAAGTTGTCTGACCAGTGGTTATGAAGAAGAAGATTTTTTACCAAAAACACCTTTTTTGGCATTAATTTGCCTATTTTCAACAATATCAAAAAATTAAAAAAAAAAGTTTCTCAAAATCATATTTTTCATCTACACAACAAATATCAAATCAGTATTTACTTCGGTTCTCAAGATATTTGAGTGGACGGACGCCTCACAAACGGACATACATACATACATACATACATACATACATACAGACTGACGACGGACGCCGGACGGATACCCATCCCAATAGCTTCTATAGACTATAGTCTATAGTAGCTAAAAATAATTGTGCATGTGTATGACATGGGATCAGATCCTTGTCCAAAGGGACTGAAAACAAACCCAGATATATTTATTGACCAAAGAAAGCAAGTTTCACATATTAAGTCATGACTATATTGGCTTGTTTTTCCTGTTATACCGGTAGACTACCTTTTCTCAATGAGCAATTCAAAACAAAACAGTTCAAAGTCCATCATTCACCTTGTTCTTGTCAAAATGCCAAACACAAACATCACCGGGAGAAACAGCTATTTTAATACTGCAACGTACACACAGATTTATTTTCAGAGTAAGACTGATGAAGAATTTTCTCCCTCTCAAATTTTGTAGACATTTGATGCTGGAAAATCTCAGGCTATTAAATTGTAGTAACTCACCTGGTGCAGTGTAAAGTGGATGGTTGACATAGTATGCAACAAACGCAGCAAAACCCCAATAATAACTGCAATTCTGTAAAAAGCAAAGGAAAAAAGAACATAAATGGGAGAGTTATAATCAAACAGAACCCAATAAAAGCTAGAATTACTTACGTTTTTCTACAGGTGACAAGTTATGCAAAGTATTATTTGAAAAAGTTATCCAATAGAATGAAAGAAATTTGTAGTCAATATATTTGGTGCTGTTGTGCATTTTTCCCATATTGTATTAACATTGTCATTACTGGACAACTTTCCACAAAACATCCATATCACAGCATGAGCTGATGTTAATGCTATCACCAATATGTTAAGACAACTGTGTTTGAATAATAGTTTCTGTTTTCTTTTCAAAGCTGTCATGTAGGCTTAGTTACCAAGATACATAGTATAGTTAGTCTCATAAGTTGCATGTTATTTACAGTATTTACCGAGAATGTTGTGAAATCAGAGAGTATTTATAGCAGAATGAAAGGCTATCAAAACAAACGAATCAAATGAGATATAGTCAGGTGTTTACGTCTGGCAACATTTTTGAATTTCTTAGAAACTTCCCCAGGGTTCAGATTGATGGTTAATATCCAACAGACCACTTGTTTTGATGTCTGTGTGCTGTTTTCTATTATCGTACTTGCCACACTTGCAGGATTGAATCACTGATTTTCTTGTACATGAAAAGACTAGTGGCTGATAGAGCTCCAGGATGGCCTGACTAAAAATGTCATAAGATATAATGTCATAAGGCGGCAATGTTATTCCTTGAAAGAACTGACCAACAGAGACATTGACCAGTGACGCATTGTTCATGTCAACAATCGATCCAAACACTCATTTTTTTCGACACTTTGAACTTGTAAGTTCACTGGGTTGAACATTCTTTTGCAAATCAAGGATGAAGATATACTGTCTGTGGTTACCTGTACATATCAGAAATTTTGCTTGCTGCAGCTGCACTGTGGCCTAATTCAAAATACGATGCTATAATTATCAATCAGAAGAGGAATGCTGTGTTCAGAACCGAAACAGAGACTAAGAACATCATCTATCATCTTCAGATTTGAATTGGTCCTCATTGTTTTCAGTATTATGGTACCACCTGTACGGGGGTTAAGCTGTTGTGGCTAATTTGTCTACTATGATTCTGTATGATTCTGTATGAACAAAAGATGTGAAACTTAAGTTTCCTAACAATGTCTTTTGTTTCATTTACCAGAAGTAGCCACATTCAGTCAGCCTTTCCTCAATGTCTATGAGGGTCGGCAAGTTTTGTCCATGCACTAGTCATACATGATCATTCATGCCTTTTGACAGGGCCTGGGGATAACCTGTAACCTCCTAAAAGTTCCTTGCCAAGATTTACATTGTGACGATTTCCTTGATTTCTTCAACACTGAAAAGTACATGTGCATACGAGATACAGTTGTTCTTTATGTTGATTACCGCATTTTGTGGGAGCAGCTGATACTCAGAAGTATACTTTTAAGAGAGGTATATGAAACTAGATCATCATGATCTTATTCATTTGTTGTATCTACCGGTATGCATGATGAAG